>NW_017092566.1:0-559 GCF_001483705.2 Eufriesea mexicana
CTGCAGGCGGTCCTGGCCGATGCAGGGGCACGTAAGCGCGAGGCGGTCGTGGCGTGGCTGGACCTGGCCAATGCCTTTGGCTCGGTCCCACGCGGCACGATCGTCGGTGCGCTCGACGGTGCCGGTGTCCCGGAGGGGTCTCGTCCGGCTGGTCGACAACGTTTACGAAGGTTGCACGACCAGGGTAAGGGCGTCCGAGGGTTTCACCGGGAAAATTCCCATGCTCTCCGGGGTGAGGCAGGGCTGCCCCCTTAGGCCCATACTTTTCGACCTTGCTGTCGAGCCCATGGTCCGCGGGGCCATGGACTCGGTAGCCGGGTACGAGTTATGCGGGTCTAAGGTGGGGGCCCTGGCGTATGCCGACGATGTAGCGTTCGTCGACTCGTCGCCGGAGGGCACGAAGAGGCTGCTGCAGGCAGCTACGGCTACGGTGGAGGCGTTGGGCCTCTCCTCCAATCCGGCAAAGTGTGCGACCTTGCACATTGGTGGTCGGGGACGGGGAGTGGTCCAAACCGTCTTCACCGTGCAAGGAGAACGAGTCACTGCGCTAGCCTCAAAG
>NW_017092567.1:0-559 GCF_001483705.2 Eufriesea mexicana
TTCAGTGAACAGGTCGAAACATCTGCAACCGTGATCTGTTGGAAGTCGTACTAAATGCCGTACTGTCAAATGAAAATATCACTAACCGTAACCGGAAAATACATAGGTTATTCTAGAGTCACATTCGAATTAACATTATTCGTGCACAGAGTGGTCCAACGGCTACATTACCGTGTTGGTAGGGCGTCTCTGAACTGTGTGGTAAATTTTTAATATCTCGAGTGTCGGGGGATCAGTATTTTGTAATTCTGGAGTTGTTAAAGAATTTAGGTCGTCAATGAATGGAATAATCCATCGGCTACTCTGCTATATTGGTGGATATAGTAATTACAATACTGTCAATTTGAAACTTGCAAAGTACGAAGATAATTCCGGAGTAGCTTTGGAATTTTCATCATCAGTCAACAATGTCATTCAACTGCTACATCACCGTGATGATGACGGTAATAAGTTCCGTGTTATCTTTTTTTTATTTCACAAGGGCTAATTGCTCTGCATTTCTCGTTCTATAATTTCTGTGGATTATGTGTCATCAGTGAACAGATCTATCCGACGGCAA
>NW_017092568.1:0-559 GCF_001483705.2 Eufriesea mexicana
CAGCAGCGTACTATGGCCATTGAAATTATTTATTCACTGATCGCATGAATTATATAGCAGTTCTCGAATGACCAATGGATTGACCATTTGTCGCTGGTGATATTAGAATTAACACTACAGTACAGGGTATGGTCATCTACACAGTACTGTAGCCATTGGTTTTATGTATACACTGATCGCCTATGGTCTATATCAGTAAGAGATGGATTATTAGATAGGTCAATTGCCGCTAGAGATATTAGCATTGAACAATCAATTACTGAGGGTATGTATACACGCAGCACTATAGCCAGTGGTTCAATCTACAAACTGAAAAATTTATTTCTCTAGCAATTCTAGAATGAATAGTGAATAGATCAATTATTGCTAAAGATGATAACATGCAACAAAACAGTACATAGTATAGTCACCTACGCCGTATTATAGCCACTGCATCAATATATTCACTGACAATTTACCTTTCATAACAATTCAAGGATAATCAATGGCGATATCAATTACCGCTACAGATATTCAAAGTTGAGAATACAGTACTGAGTGCTGCTGCCTTAGCGGAAAT
>NW_017092569.1:0-559 GCF_001483705.2 Eufriesea mexicana
CACTATTACTGACCTCTATATTTCAAAGCAGAACATACTAGGGCACAGGAGGGCGCAGAAATCTGTCGAACATCAGTCTATACCACGAAAGTCAAAGCAATCCATTCCTAACCCAAACTAACATACCTTAACAAAACGTAGCCTAACTCAACCTAACATGCTAAGAAAGCTATTACCGGAATCCCCGGAGACGAGCCGAGTAATGTAGAGCAGTGTAGAGCGTAGACATCTCCCGAACAGCGGTTACACCAAAAAAGTCAAAGCTATGCTATCCAAACATGGCCAATCGTAACATTGCGAGTCGTAGCGTAACACAAACCATCGTTACATTACCACTATTTCTGGCCTCCACAAAGTGGAGCAGAGTATAGCAGAGCACAGTAGGGCGCAGAAAACCACCAGATAGTAATGTATAGCAGAAAAGTAATAGAAACCCCAACCGAACACAAACAAGCCTAAAATAACCGCACGAAGCATAAGTCAATCTAACCTGCCGAGACCACTGTTGAAGACTTTCCCAGAGCCAAGGTGAACATATCAGAACACGGTAGAGTGGAGT
>NW_017092570.1:0-559 GCF_001483705.2 Eufriesea mexicana
TAATAGGCGGATTCATATCTTTTATTTTAAATTCTGCATTAGGTTTACGTCATACAGTAACTCTGTGTTAGTGGTGGATGAAATTTAATAACAATAAGAATAATTATTCATTTAATTACAAAGACTATCAAACTCAAATATTAGGTTGAAATGTAATTAATTTATCACAATCACATGTTTACTATATAAACTTCTTCTCGCTATATAAACTCAATTGCAACTGACGTATGCCAAATCATTCTCCGCCTTTTTTTTTTTTAATTTTTTACGTTATATTAACATACACAATTCACACAACACCTCAAACATTACAGGCATACTCATTGATCATAATAACCTGAATTCATTAGATATTTCCATTCCATGTATACATGTTCCACTCATGCCAAAACATGTATACTTAAAAATCTGTGTAATCATTACCACACTTTGACCATCTGAAGCGAAAAGGTTAAATTTGCTTTCGTCATCAATAATAACTTCTTTCCAAAAACTAAAATCCTTCGCTAGATACCGTTTCGCAAACTCCAGTCTCATTTTCTTGCTTTAATCTCTGATA
>NW_017092571.1:0-559 GCF_001483705.2 Eufriesea mexicana
TAGGGCAATTCTATAGTGATGTAAGGCCAGATTTATTATCGCCAGCAATTTTACGATTTACAAATACAGTGCTGAGTATAGCTTCGAATGTAGTACTATGCCCATTCATTAAAGCTATTGACACATCATAGAAATTCTGTGGCAATTCCAGGATGACCAATGTGTAGATCAATTATCGCCAGAGATATTGACGATTGACAATACCGTGCTGAGTATAGCCACCCGTCCTATATTATAGCCAACGGATTACCTATTCATAGATTCGTGTAAATTCTATAGCAGTACCGGCGTGGTCAATGGATAGAGCGATGATATCTAGAGACATAAACGATTGACTATACCGTGCCAAGTACTGCCACCAATATAATATTAGAGCCATTGGGTCAATCTATATACTGCTCCGTTCATTCCAGCAGCAATTCCAGAATTATCAATGGATAGATGCATAATAGCGATAGAAATTAAGAATACAAGAGTGAGTACTGTGTAGAGCCATCCACATAGTAGCATATTCATTGGTATAAAGTATCCGCCGTAAATTCTGTAGCAATCCTAGTAT
>NW_017092572.1:0-559 GCF_001483705.2 Eufriesea mexicana
TGAAGAAGCACCTATGTGTCTAAAAAGACGATGTCCAGGTGCTTAAAGAGACGTCCAAGTGTCCAGACCCTCCTTCAAGTGCCCAACCAAATACTCAAGCATCCAAATCTAGCCAAATACTGAAAATATTCAAACCAAGTCTAACCAACTCCACCACCAAAAAGAAACCAAGCCTCATCCCACTACAAGTGACGCAGCGATACACGTACACCCACAAGGCAGCTTGGAAACTCGATTGTCAAGCAACTACTGCTTAATCTAGCCTACTCCTCCTACCTGATCCTTCCACAGCTCCCCACATTTTGATCAATAAAACATATCTCTCTCGAACAAAGAATTCCACGACATGGAGACAGCAGAAACTAGGCCGACGCTATCATCCCCAAAGCAAAACCACGTTATCTCTCCAGCGCTCTCTAACTTCGCAGCTACTTCTCAGCCAAGGGAACTATCCCAATTATCTCACAGCTCCCCAAAGACAGTCGAAAACATACTTCCCCGTCATTCGATCCCTCGCAAACCACGTCCAACGCCTTTCCCACTATTTCAGACCTCATTC
>NW_017092573.1:0-559 GCF_001483705.2 Eufriesea mexicana
GATGTCAAATTTGCATTCAAGTTCGGGACACGTAACAGATTCCTTAGTCTCAACATTCTTTCAATGCCCTCTTTGTTTTATTTCATCCACACATGTGCTTCGAAACGTTACTTTATTCCTCTCTTTGTCAGCAAGCTTAAAATCTCGTTGTTCATATCCTATTCTTTCAAATATCCTTGCATCACAAGCCATTTGTCTAGTTGAGCTGCAATGCAAAATCCAAATTGTGACTGAAACGTTCTTATACGTTCCAGTACTGCTGAACTTCTGGGTACTCCGTACCTTTGATCAAATACAGCATTAGCTGCTGCATCCGTAGTCTTCATCATTCTATTAAGTTGAAGAAGGAATTAGAGGAATTGAACGGCAAAGGTGCAATACGAATATGTAAAGTAAAAAACGTACATAATAAGCGTTATCAAAATCTAATTTGTAAGCCATTGTAAATACCACAGTAATAATAGTTATAAGCACGGACCAAATTAAGCGAGACTGACAATGAATTAATCAGTACATTTTAGGGTAAACGAAAGTATTCTGGAGTCTTTAATTCAGTACA
>NW_017092574.1:0-559 GCF_001483705.2 Eufriesea mexicana
GTTTCATAAATATTATAATATTATTAGAATATAACCGACTGTGAGTATTCATCGAGAAGAGAATCATTTGTTCCAACAAGGATCAGGAACCTAAATCTAGGATCGTAAAAGCGAATAATATATATGGTCACTAAATTTTCTGATATCGATTGGCAATAAAATTAACGATCCTTATCATTGCGATATTTCAATGTAATTGATATAATTTCGCGCCGTTCCAACGTTAATATGAATGGAAGAGGATCGTGTCCTCCTTTAATGGTCCCCGAGGATGACGTTAGCTGAGGAAAATGCTAAAGGCAGGAAGAAAGATGAAAGACGCAAGCTGTGTCTAAAAGAGTGAAAAAAGAGACAAGTGAAAGAAGGTATTTAAAGCGAATAGACATATTGAACGAAGCAGTAATTGTGAATGAAGTGAATCGAATACATTTAAGATAAATGCTGCACTAAAAGCATATAGCATAATTTTCATGTCCACGAAATGAAATATATAATTATTTTCAAATCTTCAAAGCTGTATATATTTAATATATTTTTATATATTTTTATATACTTTATT
>NW_017092575.1:0-559 GCF_001483705.2 Eufriesea mexicana
AGAGCACATTAGTGGAGAGTAGAACGCAGATAACCAAAGAATCGCAGTGTGTATCAGAAAGGTTGAAGCTACCCAAGCATAACCCAAACCAAAGGAACATAGCCAAGCATACTCTGACAAAGCCTAACGCGACGTGGCCATTATTGCTGCCCCCCCCCCCTCCCGAGCGAAGCAGAACATACTAGAGCACAGTAGGGTGTAGGAATATACTGAAAAGCAGTGTAAGGCATAAAAGTTGAAGCTGTCCTAACCAAACTTAGACTAACCCATCCCAAGCGAAAATAACCTGACTCAACATAACGAGCCGGGGCCAGTATTGCTGGCCTTCCCGCAGCTAAGCTGAAAATGTTAGGTCACTGTCGGGCGCAGTAATGCACTTTATAGCAGACTATAGCACTAGAGTCAAAGCTACCCTCTCCTAACATAAAGAATCGTAACACAACCGATCATAGCGTAACTCAAACTAACAGGCCTCGACCACTATTGCCAGCCTCCCCAGAGCCAATGAGGACACATTAGTGGTCAGTAGGACGCAGGAATCCATTGAACCGCAGTGCAC
>NW_017092576.1:0-560 GCF_001483705.2 Eufriesea mexicana
GGCTCTGGGAAGGCCAACAATAGTGGTCTCAGCACGTCATGTTGAGTCTTGTTACGCTCTGTTAGCTTGGGTTAATGGCTTTAACTTTTGTGCTGTGTACTGCTATTCGGTGCACCTCTGCGCTTTAATGTGCTCTAGTATATCCTGCCTGGCTCTTAGGTGGGCAGCAATGACCGGCTCGTCATGATAGGTTGAGTAATGCTATGCTTGTGTATGCCCTGTTGGTTTGTGTTAGGTTTAGGTAGCTTTGACTATTCTGATGCACCGTGCTATTCTACTGATTTCTGCATTATACTCTCCACTAATGTGTTCTGCTTGGCTCTGTGGTGGTCAGCAATAGTGGTCGAGTTGCGTTAGATTGAGTTACGTTACGTTTATATATGTTGCGATTGGTTAGGCTAGGAGAGATTAGATCGACTTTAGTGCCATAGTCCGCTATCTGGTGGATTTGTGCGCTCTACAGTGACCTAATATTTTCAGCTTGGATCTGGGAAGGACAGCAACAGTGGTCACTGCTCGTTGTGTTGATGCAGGTTACGTCGGTTATGTTGAGTGGGGAT
>NW_017092577.1:0-560 GCF_001483705.2 Eufriesea mexicana
CTTAACTTAACCAAACCTAGGCGAACGTAAACAAACACAACCTAACGTGCGGAGACTACTATTGCTGGCCTCTACAGAGACAATCAGAAAATATTACAACACACTAGTGTGCAGAAATACGCGCATAGGAGTGTATAGCACAAAAGTCTAAACTATCCTATCCAAACCTCACCAGACGAGACACAACCGAACGTAGCTGAGCTCAACCTAACGAGCCTGGAACAATTTTGCCGACATTCTCAGGGCTTAACATAAATAGTAGGGTACAGTACAGCGCAGGAATACACCAAATGGCGGTGTATAGCACAAAAGGCAGAGAATCCTATCCTAACCTAGCCAAACGTAACATAACCGTGCGTAACCTATCTCAACCGAGCATGACGAAACAGCAATTGCTGGACTCCACAGGGACACGCAGAATGTATTAGAGCACAGTAGCACGCAGAAGCGCGCCGCATTGCAGCCAATAGCACAGAAGTCGAAGGTACCCTAATAAACCTGACCCAACCTAACCTAAAGCGGCGTAGCATAGCTCAACGTTACGTGCCGCTACGACTACT
>NW_017092578.1:0-560 GCF_001483705.2 Eufriesea mexicana
TCGACTTTCATGCTATATATAGCCATTCGGTGGTTTTCTGCTCCTTACTGCGATCTAATATTCCCTGCTTTGATCTGGGAGTGCTTGAAGCGGTGGCCGCGGCTTGTTGGTTAGTGGTAGGTCGCGTTTGGTTGGGTTTGGTTTGTTTCCGTTTGGTTGGGATATCTTTGACTTTCGTGCTATACACTGCAATTCCATGGACTTCTGCTCTCTGCTCGCCTCAAATGTGCCCCGCTGGGCGATGGCGAGGCCAGCAATTGTGGACTAGGTTCGTTAAGTTTGGATAGGTTACGTACGATTAGGGTATGTTTGGTCAGGTTTGGTTAGGATATCTACTACTTTTTTGTTATACACAGCTATTCGGCGACTCCAGAATCCTACATTGCTCTGCTATACTCTGCTTAGCTCTCGTGAGGCCAGCAATGGCGTTCGCGGCACGTAAGTTTCGGTTACGTTACGTCCGCTTATGCTACGTTTGGCTGGGTGAGGATGGGAGAGCTTCGGCTTTTGTGCTATACGCGGCCATTCGGTGTATTTCCGCGATCTACTGTGCTCCAATA
>NW_017092579.1:0-560 GCF_001483705.2 Eufriesea mexicana
GGAAAGGCCGATAAGTCCGTTGTACGCGCAATTACCCTAATCACGGTGAAACGATTCACGATCGAAGAAGATTTGCAGTTTTACTCGAGGATCGTTGGACATAATGACCCATTGTGAAAAATTATTGCTCGAAAGTCTGTTCTGCTAATTTCACGTTCCTATAGAAAATTACTTCGTTGCTCCTTGATCCTAACTTTCTTCACTAAACAAACGTTTTAAAAATATTTCGTATGATATTCTACGACATTTGAAGTATCAATGAAATTCGGTAGTATTTGATAAATCTGCATGCTAATTGTCTCCTTTTTCATCAGCCTTTTGTGACTTTTAAATAAAATTTTATTATTTTGTTACATAATATCGTTAATATTGTTTCTTAATTCCTATTTGAAATTGCAATAATAATTTGCAATATTTAAATATTCTGAACTTAAATATTTCTATGAGGAAGAAGATCCACGAAATATATTTCTTCGAGGAACACTTTAAATATTGTGAAAAAAAATTTAATTGAAACTTAAATTAAAGAAATTTGTTTATAATATATATTACATCATTTG
>NW_017092580.1:0-560 GCF_001483705.2 Eufriesea mexicana
AGGAATTTTGAATTGAAATTGCACGACCAGTCAAAATGACTGGTCTGGTAAATCTAGTGTTAATGTACTTGTCAGGCATTGTTGCGTCCTGAACACTGCAACTCGCACGATGGGAATTTCGCGGGGTTGTAAGACCCGTTTACGCAGATGCGACAGTGTTGTTGGGATGCGGCCTACTCTAAATTAATAGAGCTAGACCTGGGTTAGAGTTGAACTAAAGAGTTCTGATGTGTTACTGTCTCTCGTACTGAGTTAATCGTCACGAGTCTTGGCTGATAGTCTGGTCGTGATGCTTGTCCTGATTTCGTGAGATTTTTAGGATAACTCTCTGGTTAGGTTAGGTTAGGGGGCCTGGGTTGTGAGGCCTGCATACGCAGATACACTGGGATGCGGCCTACTCTAAATTAATAGAGCGAGACCAAGTTTGGAGTGAACTAAATAGTTGTGATGGGTGAGTGTTTCTCGCGTTGATTGTCGTGGGTCTGTCTTGATTATCTTGTCGTGATGCTTGTCTTATCTTCTTTGGATTTTTAGAACTCCCTCGTGACTGCTGTCTCGGT
>NW_017092581.1:0-560 GCF_001483705.2 Eufriesea mexicana
ATTATTGTAGTATTGCATTGTTATCTTCTGCATCGGTGCACAAAGTTTCCAACGACTACATTACTGTGGTCAGGGCTGTACTCGTTACTGTGCCAACAATTGTTAGTGTCGCGCGGGACAGTGGATCTGTATCTTGCCATTCTAGAATTACTATGGTATCTAAATTATCATTGAACAATATATATATATATATAACGCAAACTATGATCTGTTTGTAGATACCCGTAGCACCGTACTGTCAATTGTAAATATCTCTAAACATTTCCGTCGTTGTACTTTGCTCATTCGCGGGTTGGCTTGGAACCAGCTCTATCAGTGAGCAGAGTCAGTCAACCGTTACAATTATGTGGTGGTTGCTGTACTCAGTATTGTGTCGACTACTGTTAATATCTCGTGCAATAGTGGACCTGCATTATTCCATTCTAAACTTGTCACAGAATTTAAAACACCATTGGACAGTTTAACCCAAAGGATACAGTGCTACACTGTTGGATGTAGTCAGTACCGTACTATCAATTGGAAACACCTCCAGACATAAGCATAGTATACATTGACTACTG
>NW_017092582.1:0-560 GCF_001483705.2 Eufriesea mexicana
GGTTACGTTACTTTTGGATAGGTTATGATAGGATATCTTGGACCTTAGTGCTATACGCTACCAATGAGTGGATTTCTGCGCTCTACTGATATCTAATATTTTCTGCTTGGCTCCATGGAGGCCAACAATACTGTTCTCGACGCGTTAGGTCGAGTTAGGTTACGTCTGGTTTGGTTAGGTCAGGCTAATGTTTTGCATAGCGCAAAAGTGGAAGGAACCCTAACACCAACCTGACCCAACTTAGACCAACCAAACGTAGTATAACACAGCATAACGTGTCGAGACAAGTATTGCTGGCTTCCAGAGAGCCAAACAGAGCATATTGCTGCACCGTAGAGCTCAGGAATCCACCGAATGGCAATGTGCAGCACAAAAAGTCAAAGCTATCCTAACCTAACCTTGCCAAGCGTAACTTAACCAAACGTAACGTTACCCAATACAATACGCCGAGACCACTATTTCTGGCATCCCAGGATTGGAGCTGATTATAGTAAAGATATGTAGATCGCAGTAATCCACAGAATAGCAGTGTATAGGACAAAAGTTAAAGCTACAGTGTC
>NW_017092583.1:0-560 GCF_001483705.2 Eufriesea mexicana
AATGCAATTCGGTCGACTTCTGCTCTCTACCGCGATCTAGTGTTCCCTGCTTTGATCTGGGAATGCTTGGAATGGAGGCCGCTGCGCTTCAGGTTTTGGTATATTACGTTTGGTTATGTTAGGTTTGTTTGAGTTTGGTTAGCATATCTTTTACTATCGTGCTATAAACTGCCATTCCATGGCCCTCGGCTTTCTACTCACCTCTAGTGTGCCCCGTTTGGCGATGGGGAGGCCAGCAATTGTGGCCTGGGATCGTTGGGTTGTGATTGGTTACGTTTGATTAAGATAGGTTAGGTCAGGTTAGGCTACGATATCTCCTACTTTTTTGCTGTACACAGCTATTCGGACGATTCCAGATACCTACATGGCTCTGCTATACTCAGCTTAGCTCTCGTCAGGCAAGCAATGGCTTTCCTGTTACGTCCTCCAGGGGTACGTTACGTCTGCCTATGACACGATTTGTTATGTTAAAATATGGTAGCTTCGACTTTTGTGCTACGCACGGCAATTCTGTGAACGCCTGCGCTCTTCTGTGCGCTATCGCACTCCGCTTGTCTGTG
>NW_017092584.1:0-561 GCF_001483705.2 Eufriesea mexicana
CATCCAAAAATCCATACATACTTGCATCCATATATCCATACATCCATAAATCCATTCATCCCTGCTCCCGTCCATCCATAAATTCATCCATCCATACATGCATACACACATACATCCATCCATCCAAACACCAATCCACCATTACATCCATCCATCCATAAATCCATCCACTCGTACACCAATCCATTCGTTCATACATCCCACCATCCATTCATCCACCCAACCATCCGTCCATACATCCATACATACGTACATCCAAACGTCCATACAATCATACATCATTAAATCCACCCACCCGTACATACATTCGTCCATACATCCATAAATCCATTCATACTTACAGTCATCCATCCATTCACCCAGGCATACGTCCATTCATACAAGCTTCCACACATCCAACCATACATCCATTCGTGCGTCCATCCATTCATCCACCCATACATCCAACCGCACATTGAGCAATACATCCATTCATACATCCATCCCTCCATACATCCATCCATCCAAACATACATCCATGCACACAACCATACATATGTCCATACATACATCCATACATAC
>NW_017092585.1:0-561 GCF_001483705.2 Eufriesea mexicana
ATGAACACAGCTATGACCGGTACTGAAAAGAATGAAAAATATCGGTAAATAAAAAAATGGTAGCATTCTGAATGTTTCTGGTCGATTTTTTCACTTTCTTTTTAAATATGTGAGTACGAAAAGGATACACGCAATGATAATTTTTGAATAATTTTAGTAGGACTTATAGCAATGAATATACTAAATATTTGTGCAAAATTTCGTGTCAATATGTCGTACATTTTCTGAGAAACCAGGGATACCGTTTTGTAAAACACGGTTTCGAGAAATACGCGTTTAAAGTTTTACGTTTCTATGGTAATGACGCGGTCCACAGCCTCATTAAAACAGTTATAACTCTGTTATTTGTAAGACTTCGAGTCTATAATTTACGGGAAGTATTCTTGGAAACTTTAAGGAAAAGAAAAAAAAGTCGATTTTTTTACCCCAGATAGTAGAAGATCCCCTTAACCCTTTGACTACTACGCCGAAATCGCATGTTTCCCTCAGGATGCCACTGGAGTGCACCGCTAGATGCGAGATTTGTTCTAATATTTTTTTGATGTTCTAATAAAAATTTTT
>NW_017092586.1:0-561 GCF_001483705.2 Eufriesea mexicana
AAATTGTACTCATCGACTTACGAGCAAGTTCGATAAGAAACAGGCCTCGTCGAAAATGCCGGTCAAATTAAATTAAAAGCATAAATTAACACGTAACTAACCCACAGATAGCGGCACCCTTGATACCAGCTTCGACAGAATTAGCATTCGCTGCACCCCAAGCCTCAATTCATAAATCGAAAACCGAGCGTGACAAGAAAATTGAATAACGACTGCGACCTCTGTTCACAGCGGTTCCCGGTATCAGGAAAATCAAGGGAAACCACCGGCGCGTAATTAAACAGGCAAGCATTTTCTCCGTTAGCGTATCGAGCGGCCAACAAAAGGCAGGGGTGTAAAAATCCGACAGTCAGCGCCGCCATTTTCGCGCGGCCCATCGAAAACACGTTCGATTGCTTTTTCGAGGACGATAATTATACGAACGCCCGGTCGATCGGATATTTTTAATTAGCTAGCTATTTGCTACGGTTGCTCGACGAAGCGGCGATAAACAAATTAATGCGACCGCGTTAAACACTCGATCGGCGTGGGTGAGAGTAGGGGTTGCGCGAGAAATTATTC
>NW_017092587.1:0-561 GCF_001483705.2 Eufriesea mexicana
GGGGGTAGGCAGAAACGAAGTCTGAAACGAAGGAAGGGACGAAGGTAGGCACGAAGGCAGAAACGAAGACAGAAACGAAGGCAACAACAGCAGCAGCAACTCGCACGAACGGTAAAAGCATGCGGAGAAACGAAGGCACAAGGCGCATCGAACTCTCGTGTCCTTATTGTGCGATGCTCGTAAGTCCCATTACTATTGCCGGCGGACTATACGAGAAGCGAGAGGCACGAGGCGTAGGGGAGTGAGCGCTTCCGGTCCCTCTGCATCACGTGCGAGCCCGCCGAACAGAGAAACCCCCGTTTGCCTCGCCTCTCTTGGCATCCGGTCTCTCTGCGCCTCCCCAGCCAGCCCCCTCTCAAAAATAGGCTAGGCCCTTCGAGTTGCGACCTCGTATTATAAGCGTATTCCAGCGCCAGCGCCGCTATCTACCGCTTCTTCTTTCTTTCCTTTCCTTTTTCTTTCTTCCAACCTTCATTTCCCTATGTTTTCCCTATGTTTTCCCCACGTTTTCCCTAGTCTCAGCGCGCAATCCACGATTCGCAGGGTGCATTTCAGCCATCA
>NW_017092588.1:0-561 GCF_001483705.2 Eufriesea mexicana
AATAACAGCGTGCAAGTATCCGAGTTTCTTGACAAGACATCACAAATTTCTTAATCTTTCTTTTCCCTCTTCAACACTTTCCTTCGTCAACCCCTTTGCTGTTCACACATTTTTCTAAAATTATAATCCACCTAATAATTTTTAACGACCACAGTCGTAAGTCTCAAGGAATAATTTACGTGTTCCAATGACATGTCGAAGAAATTCCAGATATCCTGTCCGTAAACTTCGATGCTTGCACGTCATTCTTATTTCTAATGCAAAAATATAACGCGTTTCATTTGTCATCCATTTTGCCATTTGTCCAACTGTACGTCGTATTTCATTTGTACAGTGTAATATATCTCAATGAACCATATTTCTTCGTAGATCTTGTTACAAAACTAACTAGATTGGTTCATGGAAAAAAAACCTAAAAAATTTGTTTACATTGTAAATTGTAGTAAACACTATTATACTTGTACTAGTAATAGTTATACTTGTAAAGTAAATAGTATATTTACTAATAGTATATTAGTATACTTACATTTTTACTAATATTATTATTATTATTAGTATTAC
>NW_017092589.1:0-561 GCF_001483705.2 Eufriesea mexicana
GGTCAGTATATCTCTGACTTTCGTGCTATACACAGCTATTCGGTGGATTCATGCCTTCTACTGTGCTCTAGTCCAGTCTGCTGGATCCCGGGAAGGCAAGCAATGCTGATCGCGGCACATTATGTGGAGTTCTTCTAGGTTAGGGCACGTTAAGTTGGCTTGTGTTTGGTTTGGATACCTTTAACTTTTCTGCTATACGCTGAGATTCTACGCATTGCTGTGCCCTGCTCCCCTCTAATATTTTCTGCATGGGTCTGGGGTGGCCGGCAATAGCGGTCGCAGCAAGTCAGGTTGAGTTGGCTTTCGTTTGGTTATTCTAGGTTATCCTGGGTTAGGTCGGAATAGCTATGACTTCTGCGGTACATACTGCTATTTTATGGACTTCTGCGCTCTACTGAGCGCTATGACACTCTGCTTGTCTCCGGGGACGCAAATAATGGTGGTCATGTCACGGTAGGTTGAGTTATGCTTCGTTTGTGTATGCGAGGTTTGGTCAGGTTAGGATAGGATAGCTTTGAATTTTGTGCTGCACACTACCCTTCGATGCATTTCTACGCTCTA
>NW_017092590.1:0-559 GCF_001483705.2 Eufriesea mexicana
GTAGCATATCTCAAAATGACGTCCCATTACCAATGCTCCTGGTCTCACCAGAGAAAGGCAGCATATGGCACAACAGAGTAGATCACAAGAATCCACCGAATAGCAGTGTATAGCACAAAAGTCAAATTTATCTTAACATAATTTGTCCAACCTTAGTATAAACAAATGTAACATAATTATACCTAACGTACCGCGACCGCTATTGCTGGCCACCCCAATGTCGAGCAGAACCTACCAGAGGAAAGGAGAGCGCAGAAATCCACCGAACAACAGTGTATTGTACGAAAGTCAGAGTTTTCCTTACCGAACTTAACCTAACCTAAACTAACCAAACGTAACATAACACAAACTAACGTGCCGAGACCAATATTGCTGACATACCTAGGGCTAAGCGGAATTTGGAGGAGCACTGTAAAACGCATAAATCCACCGAATAGCAGTGTATAGCACGAAGGCCTTAGTTAACCTGACCGAGCTTAACCAAAAGCCTAACCTAACCAAACGTAACCTAACACAAGCTAACGTGCTGAGACGGTTGTTGCTGGCCTCGCCAGATCCA
>NW_017092591.1:0-562 GCF_001483705.2 Eufriesea mexicana
GAATTTTCATTTGAAATATGCATCAGGTAAGCCTTCTAGAGTCTACGTCCCTGGAAACGAATTCGTAATCGTGTTTATGTAGTTACTAAATTGTATACGGGGTTTAACCGCCAAGCAGCTATTGTTCGCTTCACTAGGTTCAACAGTGACGTGGCTATACGTAATCCCAGTACCAAGTGCAGTGGAATTAAACGTATAACAGTTTATGGAAACGAAAATACAATTTTGCTGTAAAGTTTCGAAAAATTAACAAAATTGACAAACTGTTATTTCTATTTTAAATTATATTTCCAAAATATACAACAATATACTAGGAGAAGTGTATAAAAATTGTCTGCTGCGTTGTTTACGATGGTTACATTCGGCTAGTACAAATTTTTTTGTAAGAAAAATAAATTGATCATGAGAAAACAAGGTAATTTTTATTTTCTTCCTAGAATTATTAATTATTATAACACTCCGTCAGAATTATGTATCCCTCATGAGTGTAATGTCAAATTTATTTATCACCATCTTTGACATACCGTTACATAAATAAAGAAGAAACCTGTAATTTCTCCGT
>NW_017092592.1:0-562 GCF_001483705.2 Eufriesea mexicana
GGCGTCATTTCTTGGAATTTTCTCCTCGAACAACCTCCTGTAATGTCATGTTCTCCTGATACAAACTCGTGAAATCGGCCAGAAATTTTTCTTCCAGACGGCAAAAGTATTGTCCGAGAATTCTTGGAAATGACGTCATTTCTTGGAATTTTTTCGTCGAGCAACCTCCTGTAATGTCATATTCTCCTGATACAAAATCGTGAAATCGGCCAGAAATTTTTCTTTGAGGCGGCAAAAGAATTGTCCGAGAATTCTTGGAAATGACGTCATTTCTTGGAATTTTCTCCTCGAACAACCTCCTGTAATGTCATGTTCTCCTGATAGAAAGTCGCGAAATCGGCCAGAAATTTTTCTTCGAGGCGGCAAAAGTATTGTCCGCGAATTCTTGTAAATGACGTCATTTCTTGGAATTTTTTCGTCGATCAACCTCCTGTAATGTCATGTTCTCCTGATACAAAATCGCGAAATCGGCCAGACACTTTTCTTCGAGGCGGCAAAGGTATTGTCCGAGAATTCTTGGAAATGACGTCATTTCTTGGAACTGTCTCGGCGATCGACCTCC
>NW_017092593.1:0-562 GCF_001483705.2 Eufriesea mexicana
ACCATTTATAACGTATTATAAATTTATTTTGAGATAGAGTTCTCCCGCAATGCAATTAGTAAAGCGCTATAAGGCGCGGGCCGATGTATCGGCTCTGGCACTTCTCACCAGTGCAGCAAGATCCGATATATCGGCCTCCGGCACTAAAAGAGTTAAGACTGTCTTATTCTCTAGCTCGGTCAGCTTTTATACATGAGTTTTTTGGGGGGCGATTCCAAAGAGTGGGGAAGGATATTTATGATTATTGCAGATAAGTGAGTTTCGTGATACCTCGGTTTTAAGTGTGGCACGGGAAATGGAGGTAGGGTGTTCGTGATTAACCCGCTATGTCCCAGAAATATTTTTTTCTAAAAATTATGAATTTTCTACATAAGTGAGTTATTATAGTCCTTAGGATGATGTAAATATAATTATTTTGTTTAATTATCCTGTAGTTAGACATCTGGAAAGTGTTGCTATATGGCAACACTGGGTCTGTTACGGACCCAATCTGGTGCTTAGTTCGCGTGGCAGGCACGTTGTTGGGTTGTAAGGCCAACTGTGCTGTAGACGGGCGTGAAGG
>NW_017092594.1:0-562 GCF_001483705.2 Eufriesea mexicana
CGGAACCAGTGTCCTCCATGACACCAGATTGTCTCAAAGCGCAGTTACACCAGCAGGTACGACTCTAACAGGCTGAAAGCCGACTGTTATCGGTGGTCCATCGTTGTGTATCGAGGAAACGATGAGGCGAGGGGAAAAACTGGCGGATGAACGACGAAGCGGACGGGATGTAGCGGAGATACGGGAGTCCGCGACGGGGTTGGTTCTGGGGGAAAGAGATGGTTGTCCAGCGAGCCGGAGGCCACAGCACGAGAGGATCCGCGCGCCACTTACCGTCGATTCGCTTTATTTTACCGTGGCGCTTCCGGATATTCCCCGCACGTGGTGCTCGGTCAGGAGGTTAGGTTAAGGAGCAGCGAAGGCACTCGTCCGCCCCCTCCCGTTGGCCCGATGGAAAAGGGTTTCCACCGACGGGGCAAACGAGTTCGGTTCGGTTCTGTTCGGTCTACTCAGGACGGGGGTGGTGGTGGTGGGAAAGGCGGAGGCGGAGGATGGGGTGACGATGGCAGAAAGTAGGAGGACGACGAGGAGCGAGAGAGGAGTGGACGGCTGGCTAGAGAAG
>NW_017092595.1:0-562 GCF_001483705.2 Eufriesea mexicana
ATTTAACCTCTATCGCAATTCTAGGATCGTCAATGTATGAATCAAGCGTCAGTTGAAATGCTCTCAAATGTCAGCAAAGCATTGAATCCAGCAAACTACACAAAACCATAGCAATTGAATTAATATGTTCGCTGTTCATATATGTCCATCGTCAATTGTAGAAATACCAATGGATAGGGCATTGGTCGCTCGAGATATTGACGTATGTCAATACAGTACTGAGAATTGAAACCGACAGAGCACTGTAGCCGTTTGATTAATCTGTTCACTGATGATTCAGATTCCGCGGCAATACTAGAACACACAATGTGTAGTACAGCTATGGCTGCAGTTATTTACAGTAGACAGTACGGTACTTAGTCTATCCACGGGCAGAGCACCTTAGCCGTTCGATTAATCTATTCATTGATGATTTAAACACTATTGCAGCTCTAGAATTATCAATGGATAGGGCATTCTTCACTGGAGATGTTGAGGTATGCCAATACAGTACTGAGTGTAGCCATCAACATAGTCCTACAGCCATTGTATTAACTTATTCCCTGCTCATCTACGTTCTTCA
>NW_017092596.1:0-562 GCF_001483705.2 Eufriesea mexicana
TAGAAAAGGGTGGTAAAAGAGAATGTGAGTGGACAGGGTGGAAACCAGACAGGTCTGCAATATTTTTGGAAATCAGAATGGTGGAAATTTTTAAGAATAATCAGGGAAAGTGCGGGATGATGCTATTCGGAGTGTGTTGCGTGAAATTTCAAAGCGAAAATTTGAGAGGAATCGCAAAGGATGTTGGAGAGTATCGCTTCGTGTTGCCTTAAGGACCCTAAATGGAAAAGGGCGGTAAAAAAGAAAGTGAGGGAACAGACCCAGTAGGACCCGGCTATTGGGTCCGCAATATTATCGAAAATCAGAATGGTGAAAATTTTTAAGAATAATTAGGAACAGCGCGAGATAATATTATTCGGATAGTGTTGCGTGAAATTTCAAAGCAAAAAGTTGAAAGAAATCGCAAAGAAAGTTGTGGAGAAACGCTTCGTGTTGCCTTTTTTAGTCTTATATATATCACTATTTAACCAACTATATTTATATATACAGATAAAAATATTACAATATAATCTAATTAACATATTCGTTATCGCGAAAATTTACCCTCGAGATGTACGAAAAA
>NW_017092597.1:0-561 GCF_001483705.2 Eufriesea mexicana
TTTCTAAAATTATGAGGAAAGATTCTATTGGCGCGCTATAGCCACTACAATTCCATAGAGTCTGCCTGGAAAGATACAAATTGTTGACATTTTCTGCTAATATCTTGGTGAGCAAACCAACTTGCATAAATAGGTATGAAATATTCTATTGGCGTGATGCAGCCATTGAAATGCAATAGAATCTGGCTGAAAAACTCAATACTATTGACATTTCGACTAATAACGTGGCGGGCAAACTTTCGTGCATAAATGAGGAGGAAAGTTACTAGTGGCATGCTATAGCCACTGCAAGGCTATAGAATCGGGCTGAAAAATACGTTTTTATTGTCATTTTCGACTAATGTCGTGGTGACCTTGCTTTCTTGGTTATATAAGGGGGAAAGATTCTTCTGGCGTGCTGTAGCTATTGCAGTGCTATAGAATGTGGCTGGAAAATTCAACTTTATTGACATTTTCCACTAACATCGTGGTCAGCAATCCTTCTTCTTCAAATATGGACGAAACACTCTATTGGCGTGCTACAGCCATAGCAAAGGTATAGAATCTGCCTGGAAAACGCGA
>NW_017092598.1:0-562 GCF_001483705.2 Eufriesea mexicana
GGAAACTCTCTGGCAACTTAATAGATATCCTGTGCTGCAGGTTTTCGTTGCCACGAAGAAGTAATAAAAAAGGTACACGAGAAGGGAAAGACAAACGTTGCGTTCCTTTAGAATTTTCAGACTTTCCACTTCCATCGATCTTCGTTGCGCGAAAAGCGAAGCGAAGGGAAAGAATCGAGGGATAGTTCCTCGAGTTTTTGTTTCTTTGTCCCCGGATCTTCGTGGCGTGCAAGCGGGGAGAGAGGGGAGAATGTTGCGTTTCCTTAGAATCTTCGGAAACTCCGCTTCCACCGATCTTTGTTGCGACGGAGAGCGGAGGAGGACAAAGGGACGCCGGGTTTTCCGGGGAACATTCGAAATCCCACTTTCGTGGAAGTTCATTGAAGAAGCACGAGAAAGTGGAGAAAAGCGCGAAGTTTCGTCGTGGGCGTGTTTTTTAATTGAAAGCAAGCGCTATTCTCGACACATCCACTGCTCGTGAGGCAATGGAGTCAACTTAATTTGGAGCAGAGGCAGACGCGTAAGGCTTCTACTAATTAATTCACGGCCCTGATTTCCTCGT
>NW_017092599.1:0-562 GCF_001483705.2 Eufriesea mexicana
ACCCAACTTAACGTAACCTAACGGAAAGTAACATAACTGAACCTAACTCGCCGAGACCAGTATTCCTGGTCTCCACAGGGCGAAGCAGAGCATATTAGAGGAGAGCAGAGCGCAGGAATCGATGGAATAGCAGTGTATAGCAGAGAAGTCCATGCTATCCAAACCTAACCTAGGCAAACGTAACAAAACGGAACGTATCCTATTTCAACCAAAGGTGTCGAGACCTCAATCACTGCTTCCCCGGAGCCAAGCAGAGCATACTAGGGCACAGTAGAGTGCAAAGCTACACCGTATTCCAGTGTGGTGCACAAAAGTCAGGGATACCCTAACCTAACCCAGACAAACCTAACCTACCTATACGTAACCCAACAATACCTACCGCGCCGCGGTCACAATTTTTGACCTGCCCAGAGCAAGGCAGATCATGCCTGGTCTCAGTAGTGCGCAGGAGTTCACCGAATAGCAGCGTGCAGCGCAAATGTCAAGGCTACCATAGCCTGACCTAACCAAACATAGAATAACCAAACGTAACCTCACAAAACGTAACGCGCATAGAACAAAA
>NW_017092600.1:0-562 GCF_001483705.2 Eufriesea mexicana
GATCCTTATTATTACAACTAGTCACGCGATATTAATTTGGCGCGTGATAAGCGTTCTAGGACACCAAAGGGATTCGATAAATAGGACGCTGCATGTAGGAAAAGGGAAAGATTCGGGACCAAGAATATAGAGATATTAGTTAGGCAAGTACGAGATTGGAGCAAGATATAAGCTCCATTTCCAAGAACCTAGATGGCACTCTACGAGATTGTCTGATACAAAATTAAGTTGGCGCGTGAGGTACGCGTGAACTCTGGCGATGAGCTTGGAGTGCTCACCAAAACAGAACTTGTTACTTGTATTTTGATTGACTTCTCGGTAACGTGGCTCAAGCACTGCTGTTCTTACGATGGTTTGATAAATTGGATAAGTTTTCCGATACGTTAGGGTAAAAGATAACTTTCTGTGGAAGCAGATGAATAATTTTGATTGGAAAGTACCTACAGCTTATGGGAACTTTATATAATAAAATATTGAAAATAATATGATCAATTTTAATTTTTAATTTTTTGAAACAATGTATTGTAGATATTAAAAATATATGTTAAATATATTAAATATA
>NW_017092601.1:0-563 GCF_001483705.2 Eufriesea mexicana
TTCGGTTATGGCTTGAGGTACTTCCAATTGAAATTACGGTACTTCGTACATCCACAGGCAGAGCACAATTGCTGTTGGATTACTCTGCGCAATGATGATATAAGTTCTATAACAGTTTAAGAATGTCAAAGCGCAGGTACACTAATCCTCGATATATCATCAATTGACAGCACAGCACTGATTACAGCCATCATCGCAGTAATTTAGGCGCTGGACAGCATTTCTCACTGATGACGTAGATGCCTAGGAATTTCTGAAATAACCTATGTATACCACGGATATGGCCATTGACGGCTATGGTTCACAGTACGGTAAAAAGAACATTTACCAACATAGGGCTGTTGCCTTCAGATTAACCGGTTCACTGATGATGTATATTCCGCAGCAATTCGAGAACCAGAAATGCAGGTCCATTATACATCGAAGGGCTTACTATTGTAAGCACAGTACTGATCACGGCCATTATCACAACATTTTCACGGTTGTATAACTTTTTTCTCTGAAAATAACAGTTCCAAAGCAATTCTAGAGTAATCAATGTATTCTACGGTTATGGCTAGATG
>NW_017092602.1:0-563 GCF_001483705.2 Eufriesea mexicana
GATGACCAATGAAATATAGCAAAAATTGGGTGTAACAGTATTCCATTGCTTAATAAGTGAAATATGTAAATGCAACTAGCTTTAAAAATTTGATAATGGATGAAAGGATGACACCGAGATTCACAGTGATTAAATCCATTATCCATTTAATAAATAAATCCATCTAATTCAGTGTGAAAAATCCATTAACCTAAGCATTCTCCTTATAGGTGTTTCAAAATTGTTTCTAAATGAAAGTACAATGTACTTGCCAATTATTGTCAGTATAATGTCGTACTGACAAGGCAAGCTACCCTGACAACGAATGAAATATAAAAAAAATTGGGTGTAATAGTACTCCATTGCCTAATAACTGAAATATGTAAATGCAACTTGCTCCAAAAATTGGGTAATGGATGAAAGCATGGCACCGAAATTCACTGTGACTAAATCAATTATCCATTAACCTAAGCATTCTTCATATACGTGTCTCAAAATTGTTTCTGACTGTAAATACAATGTACTAGCCAATTATTGTCAGTATAATATACTGACAAGGCAAGCTACCCTAACGACGAATGAAA
>NW_017092603.1:0-563 GCF_001483705.2 Eufriesea mexicana
TTCGGCTAAGTCTCGAATAGGGACTAACGCGGATAACTATGTATAGTTATGGAAAGTCTCGCGAAGATATAGCATCGTGGAGTTGTACTGTGCAAAATGCGCTTTATTCGTGTCCTGGTGCGAATATATATATGCTGGACTGTATGCTAGGGAAAGGGTATGTTTTGGGGAGATATTGGTTGACTCAGGATTAGCTATCGATGGACTTTGGTTTGTTTCGGATGACTTCTCTCAGGTTTGGGGTTTGTATATAATGACGCAATAGGAAAAGGTTTGGAGAGATGACAAAAGGCACCCGTTGACTCTGGTTTGAGATCTGAGTTATTAGTGCATTTCGGACGTTGACTATGGACGATAAGGTCGGCTTCACGTCCTACCGTAGAACGAAGCGCTGTGCCAAAGATGAAAATATTATGCTCGTGCAGTCTTTAACATTCGGGACCAAGCCTTTTGAAGAAAAAAAAAAAAAAGGAAAAATCGGCCATTGCAATAGCGTTTGAAATTCTTTGCGAAGAGAGCTAAGTACGAAGGTAGCACTTGTCTTAATTTTGAGCTTAATTTTA
>NW_017092604.1:0-563 GCF_001483705.2 Eufriesea mexicana
GCCAGACAAGAGTAAAAACCTGCACGGCTCACACGTTCGCGCCTACCGTATGAGCGCCAGGGTGGTGGATTCGGCCGCTGGGAGATGAGCCTCCAAGTAAGAGCCGGCCGTGCCCAGGAGACGATGCCGGAGAGTGTCCGCGTGCTGTTGGCGGATATCGCCGGTCTGCGGGAGAAGGACGTCTCCCAGCTGGCGGTTATAGCCGACTTGCGGGAGAACGATGCCTCCCAACAGGCGGTGATCGCCTCCCTGCTCACGGAGCTGTCTCAGGAGCGGAGGCGTGTAATCGTCGACCCCGAGCCTGCTCGAAATGTGCGTACATCCGCGGGTGCCGGAGCAGCGGCACCGGCACCCGTGTTCGGTATGGAGGATACCCGCGCGGCACCCAGTCTCCGAATCGACGCAAAGTTCGAGGAGCTCGTGCGCACGCTCCCCGTGGCGGCCGTGCGGGATGCGCCTGCCCGAGTGCCGGAGCAAGCGAGCTCCACCGCTGGCCTGCGCGCGCGGCCTGTACTGGTGGCCTCGGCGGACACTGTCGCGGGCGATTCACGTGGCGGGCCCGT
>NW_017092605.1:0-563 GCF_001483705.2 Eufriesea mexicana
TAGCGTAAATATGACCATCAGCAACTAGTAGAACCCGCGCGAAATTCACCGGCGGCGAGAAATTAGCGACTGGTAAAGTGTTAACTATGATCCATGATTTTAAACAGATCTATCAGCAGAATCTGGCGACAGGCACTCTCATGAGGACCTCGGAAAAAAATCCCTTTTTGTTAGACGAGATCGATAGAAATTGGCAATTTGTTCTCTAACAAGAAGCCAAGAATTGTTCTCTAAGAAGAGACAAGAATGAAACTTTAACCTGTAACTGCTAAAATTTTTCTACAATTTTCTTGCAGAATAGACGTACCAAATGACCGACTACGATTAGGTGCTTTGTCGATGTACAATTTTTCATAGTTATTTTTCAATGCAACGTGTTAAACCTTGCACGTTGTCTTCTTTCATACTCATGCTTTCTTTCTCAATCACGCCTTTCTCACGTACTCCTCACAGCCTTCTCCTCACAGACGTATTTCACTCTTCACTTGCATTCTATACTGCCATAAATATCCCGTTCATACGATCCTTGCACGTGGTCGCTCCTCCCTCATGCATTCCAGATA
>NW_017092606.1:0-563 GCF_001483705.2 Eufriesea mexicana
CCATGTCCTAACCTAACAAAGCGTAGTATAACCAAAAGTAACATAACTAAACCCGACGTGACGAGACCAACATTGCTGCCCTCCACAGACCGAAACAGCATATACTAGTGGAGAGTCGTAGTGCGGAAATCCATATAATCTTAGTGCACAGCACAGAAGTCAAAGTTATCCTTTTCTAACCTAACCAAACGTAACATAACCATACGTAGAATAGCATAACATAACGTGCCAAGACCACTATTGTTGGCCTCCACAAAGTGAAGCTAAATATACAATAGCACAGTAGAATGCAGATATCCGCCGCAATGCAGTGCATAACACAAAAGTCAAAGATATCCAAACCATACCAGGCCTAGCCTAACAAAACCAAACGTAGAATAACAGAACAAAACGCGCCGAGAACGTTTTTTTGGCCTCCACAGAGCCAAGCAGAACATACTGAGGCACAGTAGAGCGCAGAAATCCACTGAACAGAAGAGTATAGCACAAAAGTCGGAGCTAACCTATCCTAACCAAACCAAACGTAACATAACCATACGCGAACTAACTGAGCATAACTTGCC
>NW_017092607.1:0-564 GCF_001483705.2 Eufriesea mexicana
AAGAATCAAAATAACAGAAAGATATATATTATTTCAATTTTAACATTTGAAAATTCTATTTCAGTAACATATTTTTTAAATTAGTCAATGGATGTTTTTACAATAATAATACGAAGGAGAAATGCATGTACGCTATCTTTCTACGTACTACAATAAAAAATAATTACTAAATAAGAAGATACTACGCTTTGCAGACTACTTGATAAAAGTACATATAAACAGAAAATAAAAGCTTTCTAATTTAATTGATAAAACACTACATAAAATACTAGTTAATTTCAGACAGTTGATTTTCAGACACCCTATAGAAATTCGTAAGCTCCAGAATTAGAGATGTGTGCGATTTGTGGAAACACCCAAACGGAATATTCTAGCTGTCATACATTTAATTGTAAGACTATTTCATTTTCTTTCCTTTTTTTTTACGATTTTGTAATTACTTGTAATCACCGCCCTTTTTCCAATTTCCTCAATCTCTCTCCTGGAATTTGCCGTAATTATTATTTCTACATCATCAGCATATGCAGTGACTTCCAGGTCACTTTCGTCAAATTTATCTGTGTA
>NW_017092608.1:0-564 GCF_001483705.2 Eufriesea mexicana
ATTTAAATAATTATTAAATTATTATTTTTTAAATTGCATAATTAGGTTTAAATTGTGGTGTATAAATGAGTAATAATGCTCTCATAAAGTTGACGACTAATACCATCAAATTTGTTTTAGAAAATAATTTGAAAATAAAGTTTAAATTCGGAGTAATCAATGAAAAATAATTCTTGTGAAATTGTCAAGTAGTAATATTAAATCCACTTGGAAGAAACTGGAAAATGAAATTAAAATTATGAGTAATAAATGTGTAACAACGTTCCTTGTAAAATTTATTGGTTTTAAAAAAGCATTTAAATGTAGAATTATGTTTTTACTGGAAATTAAACAATTTTATGGAAGAATAAAATTGTATGATATATTCTAACATAAAGCAGTTTACAAAAATTATTCATTTTAAATATCAAATGTGCTTTATCAAATTCTATGTTAATTAATTGAAGCTGTTTATATTAAATGTTTATTATTAATTGTTTATAATTAATTTGGTGATGTGGACATATAATCAGTCAAATTTAAATCCTATTTTTACTTTTTATTATTTAAATATTTATAAAATGA
>NW_017092609.1:0-564 GCF_001483705.2 Eufriesea mexicana
GTGTGTTTGTGTACCTGTGTCATGCCATTCTGGTACTGTTATCAAATATAAATCATTAGTGAACCCATTGATACAGAGTCTGAATTGCCCTGCTGTTGGATGTACAATGTACGGTGTTTTCTGTAGAAAATATCTCTAGCCATAACCGTAGTTTACATTGAATATCCTAGAATTGCATTGCAACTGTTGTTATCAGTGTAAAATATAATTCAGCCGCTGGAAACATGTGATGATGGCTGTAATCAGTATGGTGTCGTCAATTCCTTATATCTCGAGGTACAGTGTATCAGTATCTTGTCATTCTTGGAATGTTATAATAGTTAAGTCATTATTGAACTTACTAATCCAACCGATATAGCGATATATTAGTGACCGAAATAAGTACCGTTCGGTCAATCTTAAATATTTCGAGCCATAACCGTAGTGTACATTGATTATTGCAGGATTGCTTTGGAATTCACACCGTCACAGAACCATGCTGTCCAACGTCTACGTTACTGTTATGATGGCTGTACTCAGCATAGTGTCGTTACTTGTTGATATCTCGATCGAGAATGGACCAGT
>NW_017092610.1:0-564 GCF_001483705.2 Eufriesea mexicana
TGGAGAAAAACCGCCTGAAAAGGAAGAGGTGAGGGTCCTGAAAAAATGCTCGAGGAAAGAAATATCAGCTGAATGGCAACACCGTTGGGCTACGTCAGACAAGGGACGACTGACGTACGCGTTTTTCGACAATATACAGGATCGATTAAATGCCACATGGTTAAAGACTAATCACTATACCACGCAGCTGCTCTCAGGACATGGCAATTTAAGGAACAAGCTAGAAGCTCTTCGCATTACTGATAGTGATACGTGTTCCTGCGGAATGACTGATTCCGTGGAACACATTATATTCCAGTGCAAGATAAACGAAGAAAGAGACGAGATCATCAAGAGTCTTAAGGAAAAAAATATCTCGTGGCCCTGCCAATTTAAGGATTTAGTCAAACAAGACACGTTTATGTACCTCAATAATATTGCCAATATAATTTTCATCAAACGCGAAGAGAAAGAACTTAACACATACACACATAGACTGCATCTTACATAGCCGCAGAGCCCTCCAACCGTCGTATAAGGTAAAGATGTACCCAGGAACATAACCCGCAATGGTAACGCAGGCAC
>NW_017092611.1:0-564 GCF_001483705.2 Eufriesea mexicana
CTGAGCACGTGAGTGAGGTCCTGGTAATGAACACGGTAGGGGTTAAACCTGAAAATCCTGAACTAAAAAACTGATTAGTATCTATTATGTATCTAACGGGCTAATGTTCATTCATTTTATATTTGTTCATTTTACTTCAAATTATAATAATTCTACTTTGCTAATTTAATGAATTATTAAACTTCTAATATTAACAAAAGAAAACAGAAAATAATTGACTCTAACAAAAGTAAAACATTTATACATGCAACCTTAGGAGATTTCTTCATGAAAGCACATTTTTAAAAAAAAGAAAACAGTACATAAACTTGCATTCATTCCAAAATCTACCTATCGCGAAACGTATTCTTGCACATAAAATGTAATAGTATGAAAAATTATATTTTACAATTATTGGTACTATATTATTAACAAGCACAAAAAAATGCAACGTGCAAGAAAACCTAGCCTATACTAATAAATAAAACACATGCAGAATCATAACATGGTCACTATGCTCGCCAAAAATTCTACGTAATACAACCAATCACCCGTGTCGATTTGGACCTTTCATCCTACGACATG
>NW_017092612.1:0-564 GCF_001483705.2 Eufriesea mexicana
TGTTTGTACATAAATTTACTATTATTAACAGCTATTCCGATATTAATTATATTTGTGTAGTATCGTGGACTTAGGAACCCTAAACGAAAATGGACTATAAACGAGAAAAACAGCGGAAGCAAGTGGACAAGACTGTCCATCAATGGGTCTGCAATATTTTTGGCGACTGAAGGGGTGAGGGGAGTTTTAAGGGAAAAATTAGAGAAATCGAAGGACGATCTAGTGTCGAACTAGCGAGATCACAGAAAGTTAGGATAGCTGTTTCAAGTTGCCTTATCTTCTTATATATACATAACCTTGTTTTAATAAGAAATATAGTTACTACATAATCGGTTTCGCAATTACCTTTAGCGAAGGAAATTTTGGAAAATCGTAAAGAATCGAGGAAAAAATTGAAGGAGGAATTTTAAAATTAATACTATGAAAAAGGAAAAGAGAATATAAAAATGATATGAATTTCTTGTTATTTTTTAGTTCTCTTTTCTGTTTTATTATTTCTCGACTCGCGAGTGGTAGTAGAAGAAAGTTTCAACGTCCTTTGTCTCCCTTATTCTTTCCACCCTT
>NW_017092613.1:0-564 GCF_001483705.2 Eufriesea mexicana
TCTTAAATGTCATATTAACCAATTAATTGCTATAAATTAATATTGTACCCTGAACATATATACATACTCGATTATTATTTTACATTGCCTCCAATTTGAGTTAAAAAGAAAGGCCCACTAATCAAAATGACTGTTTAGATAAATCTATTAAATAAATAAAGTTATCTTGATTGTCGAAGTATTAAGTTCAAATTTTGGTTTGTATCAATTCATTGAAGACGATTAACCAATATTTTAAACTAGAATTACACATTCAAAAGTCAGCTTTTAATATTCAAAGCCATCACCATTAATCAACGCTTTCTAACCGATGGAAGGGTCATAATTGCGTTATAATATCGCAAGATCACATATATTTGAACGAGATCAGCGTGATTTGCATTTTTTTTAAGCATTAAATCCTGTTGAAACGATATTTCTATAGTGGCATTGTCGTAGAGCTTTCCCATGTTCATATTTTACCACTAAAATGCGAGGTGCGGACTAAAGGGATTCCACTTGTCGATGACTCGAACAAGCCCACTTGACCTCGCAAACACGTTAGACTTATGCTAGTCAAGTTCC
>NW_017092614.1:0-564 GCF_001483705.2 Eufriesea mexicana
TCCTGCGCTCTAGGTAGTTCTAATATGCCCTGCTTTTCTCTGGGGATGCCAGCATTGCTAGTCTCGGAAGATTACATTCAGTTCGGCTACGTTCGGATAGGTTAGGTTATTGTTTCTACCACTCCTGTGCTATACACTGCAATGCGATTGATTACTACGATCTACTGTGTTCTAGTATATTCTGTTTCGCTATGGGGAGGCAAGCATTAGTGGCATCGGCATGTTAGTTTGAGTTATCCTACGTTCGGTTATGTTACGTATGGTTATGTTAGGGTAGGGTAGCTTAAACTATTGTGCTGCGCACTGAGATCCTAAGATTTCTGCGCTCCCCTCACCATTAGTGTGCTCTACTTGGCTATGTGTAGGGTAGCAATAGTGGCCTCGGCACGTTAGGTTGGGCTAGGTTATGATTGGTTGCGTTACGATTGGTCTTGTCAGAATAGGATAGCTTTGGTGTTTGTGCTGTATACTGCTATTCGGTCGATATCTGCGATCTGCATTGCTCTACTCGAATCTGCTTGTCTGTGGGGAGGCATGAAGTAGCTGTGGCATATTTGTTCGAGA
>NW_017092615.1:0-564 GCF_001483705.2 Eufriesea mexicana
GCTCTGGGAGGCCAACGATAGTGGTCTCGGCACGTTATGTTGAGGTGGGGTCCGATTGGCTATGTTACGCCTGGTCGGGTGTGCCTATGATTTATTTGACCTCTTCGTTAAAGTCTGCATTGCGGCGGATCCCTGCGTACTAGTGTGCTCTAGAACATTCTACTTATCTCTGTGAAGGTCAGCGCTACTTGTCTCGTCATGTTTGGTTGAGCTATGTTATGTTCGCATATGTCACGTTTGGCTAGGTTAGGAGAGGCTACTTCGACTTTTGTGGTATGCACTGCTATTCGGAAGTTTTCTGTCCTCTAATGCGCTCTAGTATGCTCTCCTTCGCTCTGTGGTGGCCAGTAATATCGGTATCGGCACCTTAGGCTTCGTCAGGGTACGTACCGTTGGGTTAGGTTAGGAAGGATTGGTTCGGATTTCTTTGACTTTTGTGCCATTCAATGATATTCGGTGGATTCTTCCCATCTACTGTGCTTTATCATGTCCTGCTTGGTTCTAGGGTGTTCAATAACTGTGTGCTCGCACGTTAAGTTATGTTAGGATACGTTTGGCTATTTT
>NW_017092616.1:0-564 GCF_001483705.2 Eufriesea mexicana
ACTTGTGTTTGAGGCTGACAGCAACAGTGGTCCCGGCACGTTAGCTCGAGTAGCGTTACGTTCCGTTAAGTTTGGTTAGGAAGGCTCGGTCAGGATTTCTTTGACTTTTTTTCTATACACCGCCACTGTTTAGACTTATAGCGTTCTGATAAGTGATGTTTGTTTGGGTTATGCTCGGACAGCTTTGCCTTACCTGGCGTAGACTGTTATTCGCTAGATTTCTGAGCTCTGTTGTGCTCTAATATACACGGCTCGACTATTGGGAGGCCAGCAATAACGGCCGCTGCATTTTAGGTTGGATTAGGCTTCGTGAGGATACGGTAGGCTGGGATAAGTTTGGTCAGGACAGCTTCGACTTTTATGCTATACACTGCTATCCTGTTGATTTCCGAACTCTGCGTTGCTCTAATATTCTCTGTCCGGCACAGGGGTGGGCAGCAATAGTAGTCTCGGCACGTTAGGTTGAGCTATGCCACGTTTGTTTATGTTACATTTGGTGAGACTAGGATAGCAATTTAGACATCTGTGCTATACGCTGCTATCATCCGAATTCTGCGCTTTACA
>NW_017092617.1:0-564 GCF_001483705.2 Eufriesea mexicana
TAGGTAGAACTTTGTTATGTTTGGTGATGTTACGATCTGGTATGTTTGGAACGGGGAGCTACGACCCTTTCGCTATACACTGCACTTCGGTGGATTTGCCCGACCAACTGGGCTGTAATATATTCTGCTTGGCTCTGTGTGTGCTAGCAATAAATGTCTTGGCTAGTTGGACCTAGTTATTCAACGTTTGGTTCGGTTGGGTTAGGTCCTGTTTGGTTACGATATCTCTCGCTTATGTGGTGTACATTGCTATATGGTAGCTTTCTGCGCTCCACCGTGCTCTACTATCCACTGCTGGAATCAGAGGAGGTCCGTGGCAGGGCAGGTTTTGTTAGGATACGTTTTGTAATGTCACAATTGGTTATGTTCGGAGAGTGCAGCTTTGACTTTTGTGCTATACACCGCTATTCGGAGGACTTCTAATCCTTACATTACTCTACTATGCTCTGCCCGACTCTGGGGAGGCCAGTAATAGTTGTCTCGGCGCGTCAGCTTGAGATAAGCTACGTTCGGTTTGGGTATGTTGGCTTGGGTTAGGTTTGGATAGTTTCGCCTTTTCTGGTC
>NW_017092618.1:0-564 GCF_001483705.2 Eufriesea mexicana
CGTGGCCTCCCCTGGGACATGCACATCATATTAGATGAGATCAGAGCGCAGAGATCTACAGAATAGCAGTGTATAGCACTGAAGCCAAAGCTATCCTAATAAACCCATCTCAACTGAACCTAACCCAACGAAATCTACCCAAATCTAACATGGCGGGAGCGCCATTACTGGGCACTACAGTGCCAAGCAGAACATATTAGAGAAGAGCATAGCGCAGAAATCCATAGCATAGCGGTCTATAGTAGAAGAAAGACACAGCTACCCAAACCTAAGCCATGAAAATTTAACCTACCTTTCGTAACATAACTCAGCATAACGTGCCGCAGCCACACTCGCTGACGTCCACCGATACACGGAGAATACGATACAGAAGAGTAGAGCGCAGAAATCAATAGAAAATCAGTGTACAGCACAAGGGTCAAACGTACCCTAACCAAACCTAACCTCACTTATGCCGACCAGGCGAAACCTGACTCAACTGGAAGCGCCGCGGCCACAGTTTGTGGCATCCACGGAGCCGAGCAGAACATATTAGAGGAGAGTAGAGCTCACAAATCAACAGAT
>NW_017092619.1:0-565 GCF_001483705.2 Eufriesea mexicana
CAAAGGCATCGCCCATTCGGCCACGTATTACGTCTACAGCGACGTAACCTGTGCCGGGCGGTCTTGAATTCGTGTTAATATTGTTTCGTGCAATTTAATAGTGCTTCAGACTTGCGCTGGCTGAGGTTTGTTTGTGCACGCAAAGAGATAGGGGAGAAAGAGAGAATCAGCCACTCGTGTTTCGCGTAGCGTTGTATTGCTCAAGTATAATATGTACGTGTTTTCCCCCATGAATAATCGAATTTCGCGTTGTAACTTTTAATTGAAATTTCGAGAAGCTTGTATTCAACTGGATAAGGCGACAAGCTTATGAATATATGTACATTGATTATAATTGTATTACTAATTCTTTTATAGCTATGTTCCTATGTAGTAATTATTGGCAATTACGTGTTAGGATATTATTACGTTTCGAATAAGGATGACGGTTACTCTTTGATACGCGTCAGTGCATTGACTGTCGAATATTATTACACTCGGACTCTGTTGTAACGGACTATAGCTTGGACGCCAAGGGAAAGTAACAGTTGACAAAGTTTCTCGATATCGAGATCAAACGGTGGTA
>NW_017092620.1:0-565 GCF_001483705.2 Eufriesea mexicana
CATCCATCAACTGTGCACTGTAGCAATTGAATCATTCTGTTCAGTGATGAAACAGACTCTATAGCAATTCTAGTATGACAAAGTGCAGACCCATCACCCCACGAGACGTTCAACACTGACAACTCAGTACTGAGTACAGCCAACATAACGGTATTCTAGCCACTGCATTAGTTTGCACATTCCTGTCTTTGGGCTCAATGATGATGCATATTCCACAGCATTTCTAGAACGACAAACGACGGAGCCGTTGCCGCTCGAGATATAAACAGCTGACAGCGTAGTACGGAAAACAGGCATCATCACAGGACAGTATTCGTTGGATTAATTTGATCACTGATGACACTCATTCCACAGAAGTGCTTGAATGGTCAATGCGCGCATTAGCTGTAGCTATAGATATTTACATTTCCCAGTGCGGTAACAGAATCGAAGCACCCACCTACAGAGCACTATAGCCGTTGGATTAATCTACTCAGTGATGATTTAAATTCCAAGGTATTTATAGAATATTCAATGCACACAACAGTCATGGCTACAGGCAGTTACAATTCACGCTACTATTAAT
>NW_017092621.1:0-565 GCF_001483705.2 Eufriesea mexicana
TCGTTCGGCTAAGGATTATTCCAGGTTAAGGATAATTCTCGTGACACGACTCGCTGCTACGCAGAGACAGCTTAATTCCAGAAGAAGGCCTGCAGACGTGACCCAGCCCCACGGTTCCAATGGCGCTACTTCGTCAAGGGGCACCATTTATATCGCGCGTCGACGTAACCATACAGTCATTGCCGCACCACTATCCGATACAGCCACTCCACGTCCTCGCGCAGATTATTCGTGTAAATGGGATTGTTCAGCGAGCCAGCAATTTACAGCCCAGCGAGCAAGTAATACGCCGATTCTTCCCGCGCTCCTTCTGATATTCTGGCTTACGTTCCCCAGTTGCCCGTGAGCCGGCTGAGAAGGCTGTCCAGGATTATTTCGTACTTTTCCTCGTCCTACCAGGCCAGGATCGATTATTTCTGAATGGAATATATCGTGAAACGAGCACCGGCATTCGAGCAGCCGGGTCTCGTTGGTTCGCTCGACCGAGCGTAGGCGAGCTTCTAAATGGGATTCGCCAACTTTGCGAACACGTTTACCGACTGATTTCGCTGCTTCGTAAGAGCCG
>NW_017092622.1:0-565 GCF_001483705.2 Eufriesea mexicana
GTGACCGACACGAGCGTGAATTCCTCGGTGTTGAAAAGAGAGTTAAATTAGAGTTCCTTTCTGTGTGTTTTTGTTGCGTTATCTTCGTGTTCTTTTCCTAAGTAAAAATAGTTTTATGAATTTCGTGTTCGTCTTATTCTGCTCTTGTTATTCTGTCAGATTTTGGTGTCTCGAAACAATATATTTATACAATTACTCTATACGGATTGCTCTATACGCATTCTCAATACTCGATTACCATTTCAGATCCTTGTTACACACAGCACGCACACGTACACACTACATGCAATACAATAACGTTCAAACCATTAATGGAAGATGTCACGATTTAAAATCGTCGATAATATTGTAGGATTTCTGGCTAGATTAATTCTATGCAGACCGAGATCTGCGCGTCTAATGAACAAGAACTCCCTTTTAATAATAAAATTGGTTCATTTAATTAACATGTTACACTAAGTTCCTCTTAATTTTAACTCTCAAACACACGATCTTCTAGTCACTACGTCTCGACTACATACAATCTGTCGCGCCCACGCCCTTGCACCCTTACTTAAAGTCAAAA
>NW_017092623.1:0-564 GCF_001483705.2 Eufriesea mexicana
CCGCAGAGCCAAGCTGGACATACTAGAGCACAGTACAGCGCAGAAATTCACCGAATAGCAGTGTACAGCAAAAAGTTGGAGCTACCCATACCAAACGTAGCCTAAACCAACCTAACCGAACGTAGCCTGACAAATTATAACGTGTCGAGGCCATACTTGCTTGCCTTGCCGGAGCCAAACTGAAAATATTAGAGCACTGTTGGGCGCAGGAATCCACCTAATAGCAGGATACAGCACTAAAGACGATGCCAGCCCCTCCTAACCTATTCAATACTAACATAACCATACGTAACATAGCTCAACCTAACGTGCCGCGAACACTATTGCTGGCATTCCCAGGGACAAGCAGGACATACCTGAGAGCAGTACATCGCGGAAATCCACCAAATAGAGGTGTACAGCGCAAAAGATGGCGCTACGCTAATGAAGCTTATACAAAACCAATCTAACCGAACGTAACCTCATTCAAAACAACGTGCCGAGACCACTTTTGCTGTCCTTCCCAGAGCCAAGCTAAGAATATTAGAGCACTGTAGGGCGCAGAAATCCACCTAATAGCGGACT
>NW_017092624.1:0-565 GCF_001483705.2 Eufriesea mexicana
TATAAGCTTATTGTATTTTATTAAGAAGTAAAACAGCGCTATTTTAATCAATCCACCCAAACCAAACCTACATGTATGTACTTAATATGTATGGTATTGAATGTGACGATGATAATTTAGTTAATTTAAGTAAATAATAGTTTATTTATAATTAATACAAATAATTTATTCCTTTATATTTGATGAATGATTTCCTTTCCTGAAATATATATTAAATGCTCATTTTCGAGTAACTAATACAGTATATCGAGTTCCATTTTCGTCGATGAAAATTTAAATTTTCTTAAAATAGCTAATTTACTCTAATTATAAATTATGGACAAATTTTAACAAATTGAATATTAAATCGAAAGAAGGTCTTTTAATTATAAAATTTGCATAAAATCACCGATGACCTACAAAATAATACAACGTTAAACTCTAAAAAGGAAAAATGGATATTAAAGTATTTTATAATCTGATATGAAGGAAATTATTTTATAACGAGTTGAAGTTTCACTTTATAGTAGGAAGTACCATAGGAAATTCTAAAATGGATAAAAGTTTAAGTGAATTTTAAATAGAA
>NW_017092625.1:0-565 GCF_001483705.2 Eufriesea mexicana
GTATATTTTACATTTGTTTACATAGACCCTATTATTACACCAGCCATGCAAAGTTTCTCATATATCCTTAAAATGAGATATTTAGTCGCCTCCTACAATTTTTGTATTATATTCCCTTATTTACATAATATTTACACAGCGCTATAAGTATTTTTAATGCTACAATATTGCCTAAGATTGTTCATCACAACTTACTTTCGCGAAAAGCAGATCAACAGATTGCCCACCACTTGCACCTCTAGAACAAATTCATTTATCTGCAATTTATTACACACTTTTATCTTCAGTAACCAGTAACAATGAAGACACTGGAGAAGACAGCACTTCATGGATGCCCGGAACTATTTTTAATCTTTCTTTTTCGAAATGAAGTTCTTATTTCAAAAATATCTGCCACTGTTGTCATCTGATTGAATACGCTATATATCGAAGAAATGAAAATGTTTTCATAGTACAAAGGGTTATTTGTAATTTCCATTGTCGTAACTGGCAGGATTCACCTGTGCCGCATTACATGCTTTCCAAAAAATTAATTCGATGTATTTTACTGAGTCTAATTCTGCAG
>NW_017092626.1:0-566 GCF_001483705.2 Eufriesea mexicana
TGAGTCAGGTTACGCACGGTTTGGTTAGGTTAGGCTATGTTTGGTTGGGATACCTTCAACTTCAGTGATGTACACTGCTTTTCGGAGGACTTCAGCGCTCTACTGCGCGCTAGCATGTGCTCCTTGGCTGTGGGGCGAGGGCGGCCACAGCGGCTTCGGCACGTTTGGTTGAGTTAGGTTAAGTTTGTCTACGTTCTGTTGGTTCGGTTTATGCTTATGTAGCTTTGACTTTTCTGATATACACAGCGATTCTATGGATTTCTGTGTTGTGCTCTCCACTTATGTGTTCTCCTTCGCTCTGTGGAGGCCAGCAGTAGAGGTCCCGGCATGTTAGGTTCAGTTAGGCTACGTTCGGCTATGTTACGGTTGGCTATGTTAGGAGAGGATTGCTTTGACTTTAGCGCTACAGTACGCTATAAAGTAGATTTCTCCGCTCTAAGTTGATCTAGTAATATCAGTTTGGCTCAGTGAACGCCAGAAGTAGTTGTCTCGACACGTTATGTTGAGTCAGGTCACGTTCGGCTAGTTTGGGTTACGCTAAGTTTGGAAAGGATAGCTTTAACTTT
>NW_017092627.1:0-562 GCF_001483705.2 Eufriesea mexicana
AACCCTGTCAACCCTGTCAACCCTGTCAACCTGAATCCACTTTCTGGATCAGGTTCCACTGGATCGGTGAGTTCTGCCACCAATAGCGAACCTTCGCCAGATTCTAATTCGTTAGCTGCTGCGATTCAAGCAACACGCCTTAAAAAGAAACAGGTTCGTACTGCTGGTCTTGAATCTTTTTTGATTTCCGCTTTTCTAAACTTGTTCTTATGCCTTTCTCGTCTCACACTTTTCACTCTCTTATAGTCATCGCAACAACCGGTAGAGAACAGTGGTTCTAGTACTAGTAGCAGCGGAAGCGCCGGAAGTAGTGGAAATTATGGTACTCTAGGAAGGGGCGGAGGTGGCGGTATGGCTTCAATGATGGACGAGATGGCTAAAACCTTGGCTCGTCGACGAGCTGCTGTCGAAAAGAAACAACCCGAGCAACCACAGGTACGTTCATTTCGATCTTATCGTTCTGCCTGTATTCCTATTCTTCGCGATTTCTCTTCAACTTGTCATCTTTCTTTTTTTCTCTTTTTTTTTTTTTTTTTTTTTTTTTTTTTTTTTTTTTTTTTTT
>NW_017092628.1:0-566 GCF_001483705.2 Eufriesea mexicana
AAAAAAATGAAATAATATAAAATATAAAATAATATAAATAATTATAGAATAAATCTCAGAGTATTGTATGTACCTGAAAACAGTACTTATGAAATATTTGTTATTAATAAAAGATGCAATAGGAGCATTAACTTGAATAGATTTTGCTGCAAATTGTCACCTCGTCGATCTTTCATAATTCCGGCATGATAAATTCTCATGCTGTATTGTGGGTTAGCCTGTAATGAAGTTCGTGTAATATGGGCAAGTCGACTGTACGAAATTGCTGGTTAGTTTCGCGATACGTAGTTAACGTCCTACACATTTGTCCAAACTTCATAAAATATCTTCATTCACTAGAAGGCGTAAAGTTTCACCAATATTCGTCGCACTGTTTTCCTCTTAATTAAATACAATTAAATATAATCTTCTCTGGTATTTTAAGTGTTGTACAGCTTTTATACATTACCTAACATAATACTTCCTTGTCTCGTTATCTACATAAATACAAATAATAAATAAATTCACTGCTTTATATTATTTATTATAATTCATATAATATATGATTTCATATATTCATATATTAT
>NW_017092629.1:0-566 GCF_001483705.2 Eufriesea mexicana
GCTCTGCCCGGCATTGGGGATGCTAGAAATATTGTTCTCGTCACGTTATGTTTAGATACACTACGTTTGGATAGGTAAGTTATGGTAATGTTATGTCAGTGCATGTATGACTTTTGTGCCGTACACTGCTGTTCAGTAGATATCTGCGCTATACATTGTTCTACTATACTCTGCTCGACTCTGCGGAGGCGAGCAATAGTGGTCCTGGTACTTCAGGATGTGTTAGGTTTGCGTTTGGTTAGATAAAATTAGGATAAGTTTGGTTAGGGCAGAAATGACTTTCTTACTATACGCTGTTATTCGGTGGATTTCTGCACTCAACTATGCTCTACTATATTCTGCCTGGCCCAGGGGAGCCCAGCAATAGTCGCCGCACGTTATGTTCAGCTAGACTTCGTTTGACTAGGTTATGTTAATATCTGTTTGGTTAGGGTGGCACAGACATTCGTGCTGTGCACCATTGCCCGTCGTGTTCCTGTGATCTAATGTGCTGTACCGTATTCTGCTTGGCTCTGTGGATTCCGTCAGATGTGGTCGCGGCGTGCCCTTTGGAGTTATGCTACGTT
>NW_017092630.1:0-566 GCF_001483705.2 Eufriesea mexicana
TGTTGACCTGCGCTCTCCATCCCAGGATCTCGACAGGGATGTCTCCTACGACAAGGACATGCAGCCCCTGGTGGAGGAGGAGATTGTTGACTATTAATGATAATATCAACAATAATAATATTTGGAGATTGAAATATAATATTATGCAATATAAATTTGTTAATAATAACAATATTTATTCTAATAATTTTTACTAAATGTGCACAAATTGATTTTTGCACATTATTACCCATAGCAATAATAGCTCCTACTCCAGTTTCACCTTCAGTTCCTTCACCAACATTAGTTACATGTGGAATTTCTGTAATAATTCGTTATATCGACATATTAGAATTAAATACACAACATTTAATTTTAGTTACTTCAAAATTAACGGTATTATAATCAGGAACTTCAACAAATTTTGTATTAGATACTTAAAAAGTTATTGCGTACTCAACTTTAAGACGTTAAGGTTTGCAGTAAGAACTTTATCCTGAAACTTGAAAAACTTAGCTTTTCTACATTTATTTATTCATGCTGTATTTAAAGCTTTAATACTTATATGCGTTGGTACATGTATACAT
>NW_017092631.1:0-566 GCF_001483705.2 Eufriesea mexicana
TAGCACAAAAGTCAAAGCTATCCTTTCCTAACCTGTCCAAACGTAATATAACCAAAGGCAGCGTAGCTTAACCTAACGTGCCGAGAGCTATTGCTGCATACCCCAGAGCCAAGTAGAATACACTGGAGCACAGCAGAGTGCAGAAAGCTTCCAAATCTCAGCGAATAGCGCAAACGTCAATGATACCACAACCTTACCTGTCCAAACCTATCTCAGACAAGCGTAGACCAGCTAAACCTACGAGCCGGGACCACAATTGCTAGCCTCCCAAGTGCCAAGCTGAACAAATTAGGTCACAGTGGAGCGCAGAAATCCACCAAATGGCTATGTATGGCACAGAAGTCTAAGTTAACCAAGCATAACATAACCAAGCATAACAAAACCAAACGTGACGTATCTCAACCTAACGAGCCTAGACCACTATTGCAGTCATCGAAAAAGTCAAGCGGAATATGCTAGAGCACAGCTGAGCGCAGAAGCCCGCCGCATTACTGCGTAAAGCACAAAAGACAAAGACATCCTAACCTAACCTAACCAAACGTAGCATATCTCTGCGGAACGTTTCG
>NW_017092632.1:0-566 GCF_001483705.2 Eufriesea mexicana
TGCTCTGCTCTTTTATACACTGCTTGACGCTGCCGAGGCCAGCAATAGTGGTCGTTGCACGTTAGGTTGAGTTAGGTTACGTTTGGGTATGTTACAGTTTGTCAGGTTCGGAGAGGATAGCATAGACTAGTGTGCCATACACCGCAATTCGGCGTATTTCTTCAATCTACTCTCCTCTAGTATTTTCTGCTTGCCTGCGCGGAGGTCAGCAACTGTGGTCAAGGCACGTTAGGTACAGTTGGGATACGTTTGGTTCTGTTATCCTTGGTTAGGTTTGGCTGTGGTTACTCTGACTTTTGTGCTGTAGACAGCTATTCGGAGTATTTCTGCGCTATACTGTGGTCCGTTGTTCTCTGCTTGGCGCTGTGGAGGAGAGTAATAGTGGTCTCCCCACGTTAGGCTGAGTTAGGCTACCATAGTTTATGCTCGCCTGCTTAGGTGGGGAAGATTGGTTTGACGTTTATGTTACACACTGCTATTCGGTGGATTTCCGCGCTCTACTGTGCGGTAATATGTTCTGCCTGTCTCTGGAGAGGTCAGCAATTGTGTTCTCGGCACGTTAGTTT
>NW_017092633.1:0-567 GCF_001483705.2 Eufriesea mexicana
GGATGTACTACGTAGCGTAGTGGATATTGTAATTATTTCTAGCCAAGCCGCACCGCACATAGATTATTCTGGAATTGCTTTGGTGTCTGCGTCATCAGTGAAGAAAGTAATTCAACAGCTAGGATAGAGTGATGACGACGGCCCTCAGTACTGTGTTGTGGGATAATTGATACCTATTTCTGGTTCTATAATATCTGTAGAATATACATCAACAGTGAGCAGATTATTCCAAGGGCGACGGAGCTCGGTTGGTGGACGTAACAAGCATCGTGTTGTCACTGGTAAATATCCATAGCAATAAGCGTACCATGCACAGATTATTCTAGAATTGCAGTGACATTTGTGTCATCGATGAAAAAACTAATCAAGCGATGACAGTACAGTGACGATGGCGGTACTCATTACTGTGTTGTCAATTGCTAATGTCTCCAGGATTATGGGTATGATCGCTATTATTCTAGAATTGCCATAAGATCTAAACCATAATTGATCAGAGTAATCCAACGGCTACTCCCCTCTGCTGGTGGATGTACCAAGTGTCGTACTGTCAGCTGTAAGCATCTCTGG
>NW_017092634.1:0-567 GCF_001483705.2 Eufriesea mexicana
CAAAGACATCCTAACCTCACCTGACATAGCATAACCTAACCAATCGTAACTTAACTCAACGCAGCCTACCGATACCACTGTTGATGTCCCTCCCAGAGCCAAGCTGAGCATATTAGAGCCCAGTAGAATGCAGATATCCGCCGTATAGCGGTGTAAAGCGCAAGAGTCGCAGAGAGCCACTCCTAACCTACCAATCGTGGCGGAACTGAACGCAACATAACACAACCCAACGTGCAGCGTCCTCTATTGCTGCCTTCCCCAGATTCGAGGAGAATGCAGTCGAGCACAGTGGAGCGCAGAAATCCACCGAATAACAGTCAATGCCAAGAAAGTCAGAGCTATCCGAACCTAACACAAACATGCATACCGTAACCAAACGTAACCTAACCAAACCTAACATGACGATACAAATATTGCTGGCCTTCGCAGACCCAAACAGAGCACAATAGAGCACAGTATAGCGCAGAGGTTCAACGAATAGCAGGATATAACACAAAAGTCAATGCTATCCTCTCCTAAAGTGACCAAACGTAACATAGCCAAACGCAGCCTAAATCAAACTAATGC
>NW_017092635.1:0-566 GCF_001483705.2 Eufriesea mexicana
GGATTCTATCGAAATGCAAATGTTATAGCAAACCAATAGTTTCTTTCCCCCTTATTTACGCAGAAAAGGTTGCCCACCACGATATTAGTCGAAAATTTCAATAGAATTGAGCCTTCCAGTCAGATTCTACTGCAATGGAATGGCTTCAGCAAACCAATAGAATCTTTCCACCTTATTTATGCCGAAAAGTTTATACTCCACCATAATTGTCGAAAATGTCAATAGAATTGAACTTTTCCGTCTGATTCTATCGCAATGCAATGGCTATTGCAAACCAATATTATCTCTCCCCCTTATTTACGCAGAAAAGGTTGCCCACCACTATATTAGTCGAACATTCCAACAAAATTGTACTTTCCCGGCACATACAACTGCAATGCAGTGGCTATAGCAAACCAATAGTATCCTTCCACCATATTTACGCAGAAAAGGTTGCTCACCACGATATAAGTCGAGAAAATCAATAGAATTGATCCTTCCGGTCAGATTCTGCTGCAATGCAATGGCTTTAGCAAACCATAAGAATCTTTCCTACGTATTTATGCCGAAAAGTTTTCACTCCACCG
>NW_017092636.1:0-567 GCF_001483705.2 Eufriesea mexicana
AGTTCTCCAATGTCAAGAGCAATAAAACGCATATAAACAATGGAACTACAAATGGGGACAAAATGACTTGATTTAGGTACACTCTCTTTGCAATTTCTGAGAGTATGCAGTTGCTTATTGCAAAAAAAACATAGTATCGCACATTTCCCGTCATGTACACGTAGCTTTTCGAAGGTTACCTTGAGAACAGTGGTGGAATATACAAGGCCCAGGTCAGTGGGGTGTCTGTGGGTAAAGCGTCGGACCATTAGTGTGCGCATATATGATCATGATAACCTTTAGTTGAAGTCGAAGGTAATTGCCGTTTAATAGAGATGTTAAGTTAAGTGTCGAGGTCGAGCAGGTTTGTAATATTGCAATACTGTATTGAGCGTTGCAGTAAGCCAAGAAATAATTCGCAACCTTGTTATCATTCTGACACGCTTATGCTGTTGTTGCCAATAAATATTACCACTGCCAAACATCTGCATTAATGTCCATTTTTATTCCATCGTAACCATAATTGTGTATGCTCTTTTAGTTCCATTATACCAATTTAAACCTTTGCGCTCGATAGGGGAACATCAG
>NW_017092637.1:0-567 GCF_001483705.2 Eufriesea mexicana
ACTTAATCTAAATTGCCGCGACCGCTATAGCTGGCATCCACAGAGCCGAGCAGAACATATTAGAGGAGAGTGGGGTGCAGAAATCCATATTATCGCAATGTACATGTGACAATCTAAAGCTCTCCGAACCTATTCCAAACAAACATGACCTAACCAACCGTAGCATTTCTCAATGCAACGTGCCGAGGCAGCTGCTGCTGTCCTTCCCAGGGCAAAGCAGAGTATAGTAGAGCACAGTAGGACGCAGAAATATACAAAATAACAGTGTATATCGCGAAAGTCGAAGCTATCCTTACCGAACTAAGCCTATCCTGACCTAACCAAGCATAACATTACACAGCCTAACGTGCAGGGACCACTATTGCTGCCCTCCCCAGGTCCAGGCAGTGAATACTGGAGCACAGTAGAGCGCAGAAATCCACCTAATAGCAGTGTATAGCAAAAAAGTCAAAGCTATACTATCCTAATCTAAAGAAACGTAACGTAATCGAACGTAACATATCTTAACCTAGCGTGCCGAGACCTCTATTGCTGGCCTCCACAGTGCCAAGAACGGCATACTAGAGC
>NW_017092638.1:0-567 GCF_001483705.2 Eufriesea mexicana
GATTCATAAATTGCGGAAACCCTTCTACAACACGGCATCCTATAATACGGTTTCACTATGACACGGTTCATAAATTGCGGAAATTCTCCTACAACACGGCACCCTATAACACGGTTTCTCTCTAATACGATAAGAAAATTGCGAAAACCTTTGTACAGCACTGTAGTTCTACATGAGCACTGACGACGAAGAAATTTATTAAATTAAAGTTGCGTTAAACTAAAATAATATTCTTGTTCTTTTTAGTTTTGTGTTGTACATACGTTTATATTTTTAATAAAAATTAAGTTGTTCGTGTAAAATTAAAAAAAAATTTGTTTTTAGTAAGTTATCGAAACCTAACCTCCTTTTTTGTACTGACTCTGGGTCTCATACAACACCGTTTCACACAACACGGCATTTTCTAGGAACCTATCTACCGTGTTATAGGAGGCTTAGCTGTATTTGATTGTCTTTTTACTTTGATTTATCTTTCTATTTAATTCACTACGTATATACGAATGAAAGACACGAAGCCTGTTATCATTCGCCTTTTTACGGTTCAGGTACGGGGTACTTGCCTAAATT
>NW_017092639.1:0-567 GCF_001483705.2 Eufriesea mexicana
ACACCACTAAGAATTAAAAATCGTTATTCCATAAAACAAAAAGAAAATAAAAGAAGCGAAGGAAATTTCACACACACCTTTTGTGAATATTGGTTTAGTGGAATCCAGTATGAATGTTGTTAAAAAATGTTTAGAAGAATGTGCTAGAATAAAACAATTACGTGAGGATCGTCATAGAGTAAACACGTGTTAATAATAGTGAAAGAGAGAGAAAAGAATTTTCAAGATAGAGTCAATTTTTGCGTTTAAAATAGTTTATTTAGAATTGCCATTAATATTTAAACATTATTATCCAAATATATTAATTCGTCAACTGTTAAAAAACGTGGAAGATATTGATATTCATTTCTATCCACACCTTTGCAAATTACATTCACAATTTTCCAAAATTATTTCCAAGAATTATTTAAAATAATCTAAAAACAATCTAAAATATCCAATTATCTAAAATATTACCCAAGATCACCGTCAAATCGGAACCGATCTCGAAGAACCAAGACAAACTCAACTGGAACCTCGACGTGCACCAGGACACTCGCGATCTCGATCTCGATCTCGATCTCGATC
>NW_017092640.1:0-567 GCF_001483705.2 Eufriesea mexicana
GTTAAAAAGCGCTGAAAACTCTTAAGAAAACGTACAAACGATCGTAGAAAGGTTTTTTGGCCCGCGATCTCCGACGACGAAAGCCCGATCGAGGTGAAAGCTCGTCCCTTCGTTAGCTTTTACACGGGCGATGAAAGTCTGCCGATGGGAATCGAACGGAATAACAACGCATTGGCTTTTCGAACGTGTGCCTGTATACGTGTGTGTACGTGTGTGCATATGTGTATGTGTTTGCCATATCACTGTTCCAGTTTCAACATATAAAACCACCCCCTTTCGCATATCGATTTACAAAGGAATCGGAATTTCATAACGATTACTCGATAATTCCACTTGTAGCGATACCGTACCAACTACCTAGCTACCTACCTATGCTCTATTTATACCTCTAACAGCTACGACCGTCTAACAGAGTAGTTTCTCATCGTTATCTAAATATCTTTTCACCGTATTCATCTTTCTCTTTATTTCAGTAGTAACAGTAGTAGTTGTAGTTGTATTTAGTACTAGTATTGGTAATAATAGTAATAGTAATAGCGGTAGCAACAGTAGTAGTTGTACAGTACT
>NW_017092641.1:0-564 GCF_001483705.2 Eufriesea mexicana
CCGGGGGGCCTGCAATAGCGGTGGCAGTACGTTAGGCTGTTTCCGATTACGTTTGGTAATGCTACGATTAGTTAGTTTCGGATAGGATAGCTGCGACTTTTGTGCTGTACACTGATATTCGGTGGAATTCTCCGTTCTGCTGTGCTCTCACATACCCTGGTCTGTTCTGGGCAGTCCAGAAATAGCGGCCGCGGCTCGCTAGGTTTCGTTAGGTTGCGTTTGGTCAGGTTATGTGAGCATGGGTTGCGTCCGCAGAGCTTTGTCATTTTTGCTATACACAGCCATTCTACTGACATCTGCGCTCCATTCTCCACCAAAATGTTCTGCTTGGCTTTTGTTGTACACTGCTTTCCGGAGGATTTCTGCACTCTTCGTTACTCTAATTTACTCTACTCCACCCTGGGGACGCCAGCAATGGCGGTAGTGGCACGATAGGCTGAGTAAGGTTACGTTCGGTTAGGTTAGGTTTGGTTAGGTTAGGTTAGGTTAGGTTATCTTTGACTTTTGTACTTTACACTACAATGCGGCGGATCAATGCGCTCTGCGGTGATCCAGTATATTCAG
>NW_017092642.1:0-567 GCF_001483705.2 Eufriesea mexicana
GGGAACGAATGGTGCGGGGCGACAGGGAGATAACAAATAGGAGGGACAATAAGGAAATGAAGAAGCGCACTGGCACGGTCGTTTTCCAGGATGTTGCAGCTTTTTGTCACGACTGACAGGGAACGCGCGCCCCATGCAGCGAAAACGTTACGACAGATGTTTGCCGGCCTCTGTTCAACTTCCCTTCGAGCGAGCGGAGGAGCTGGTCGTCGGAAGCTGTTTTGACTTCGCATGCAAAGTAGCGGCCGCGCACACGGACCCCGCGGAACCTTGCTAACGCGGGAATTAATCGTTATATAGTACCTTAATACGCTCGTAAATCTCGAGTAACGAATCGGCCATAAATCCAGCGTCGCTATAAATTCCTATCGCGACGACAGCTCTGCCGGATTATTAAATTTTAATTTTCCGCTCTACTCCTTTCTCGCGATAAATAAGAGTCTGCGATTCCCGTGGCTGGGTCTCGCCATAAAGACAGACGATCGGTGGACTACCTTGCTTCTTGCTAGCCTTCTTTCTTCTTACATCTTATTTCTTATTTATTCCTTCATTTTTTTTTTTTTTTTT
>NW_017092643.1:0-567 GCF_001483705.2 Eufriesea mexicana
CCTTCATCATGGGAATATTAAATTGATATAAGATTATTAACCCTTTGCACTCAAGAGGCGCCCTTCAATCACCATTTGATAAAATTTCGAACATCGATATTAATTAATTTGGGATAATGTAACGGTGTGAGAGGTACTGAAATCAAATAATTTTATTTGTAAATTATTATAGATTTTTTATTTACTGCTCAAAAAGATATTGTCTGCTTTATAGTAGAAAATCTCTGAACTACTACCCTTTTTGAACCAAAAAATCGTCGAGTGCAAAGGGTTAAAGCATGGACCATAGTTAGTTCTGCTATCATTGTGAATATCCTGTGAAAGGAAACATCTCTAAACGCAGAGGGATTTACAAATCGCTGTCATGAACGAATGACAAAGAATTTACGAATCAAACGCGATAAAATGACAACGATGACACTGCCAACTGTATACCCTGAAACATGAAAAGCTACTCACGATGGAATCGAAAATAACGCATCTCTTAAAAGCCCCATATGCTTCCCAGAACGTTGATCAAGTATCTCTATCACAGCTACGCATGAAACATTCAATTACCAATTTCTC
>NW_017092644.1:0-567 GCF_001483705.2 Eufriesea mexicana
AGCATAGGTGGTCTCGGCACGCTAGCTTCAGTTATGTTACGTTTGGTTAGGTTAGGCTAGGTTAGGTTTGGTCCTCATGTCCTTGACTTCTGTGCTTTTCTCTGCTTTCCGGCTGAATTCTGTGCACTGCTGTGCTCTGTCATGCTCAGCTTGGCAATGATGATGCAAGCAATTGTGGTCTCGGGACGTTGGGTTGAGTTTGGCTTCGTTTTACTAGGTTACGTTATGTCAGTGTAGGTTAGGATATCATAGACTTCTATGCTGTACACTGAAGTGCTGTTGATTTCTGCGCACTACTGTGCTCTAGTATGCTCTGCTTGGCTCTGTGGAGGCGAGCACTAGTGGTTTCGCCAGATTAGGTTAGGTTACGCTGCGTTTGGTGAGATTACGCCTGCTACGGCTAAGTTTGGTTAGTCTAGACATTTCTGCCATACACTGCGATCCCATGGAATTCTGCGCTCTGCTCTCTTCTACTATGCTCTGCTTGGCGCATTGGAGGCCAGCAATACCGGTCGTGGCACGTTAGGATGGGTTAGATTGCGTTCGGTCTGGTTAGGATGCTTCGGG
>NW_017092645.1:0-568 GCF_001483705.2 Eufriesea mexicana
CGGTACTCTCTCGTGCCTTTTTTTCTCCGTTTCCACGCCCTCCTCTAACGTTCGTCGCTCTCGCTCTCTCTCTCTTCAACCCTCACCGTATATCCTTGTCTTTTCTCCGGTCTATGCCCGTCTGCCTGCCTGCCGTACGCCGCTCCCCACTCCACGCCAAACGACCGTGCAACACTCTCGGTAGCTTCGTTTTGTTCTTGCTTTCTCCGCTTTTCCGCCTTTTTTCTAACCGCCCCTCCACCCTATCACGCGTCGCCGTCTATCCCGTGACCGTTCTCTCCGTCCCTCTCCCTCTCCCTCACCCGCTACCGATGACGGGCCCCGTCTCTGTCCCGCCCGTTCTTTTGCTCTTCCTCTTTCTCTCGCTCCTTCTTCCCGGCGTGCAGTAGCTTTCAGCCGGTCGCACGCATTGTGCCGTTATAACGGAAGAGAGGACTGCTCTCTATCCGACGCAACGGTCAGCTGCTGGCAGCGAAATCATCGAGATGGCCTCGCTTGCCGTCACTCCGTGCACGAACTGGTTAGCTCGCGATCGCCAACACACGGTCAATGGGATCGTCGAACGCAC
>NW_017092646.1:0-567 GCF_001483705.2 Eufriesea mexicana
TATAGTACTATAGTCTGTTATTAGGTGGACTTCTGCGCCCTACAGTGCTCTCACATTTTCAGCTTGGTTCTGGGAAGAACAGCAATAGTGGTCTCGGCACGTTATGTTGAAACAGCCTACGTCCGGTTAGGTTAGGTTGGGCTAGGCTTTGCTATGGCAGATTAAACTTTTGTGGTGCACACTGATATTCGCTGTACCCCTCCGCTCTACTGTGCTCTAGTATGACCTTCTTGGCTGTGTGGGCAGCAATATCGGTTTCGGAACGTTAGGTTGTGTTTGGCTGTGTTCGGTTAGGTTCTGTTTGTTTAGGTTAGGCTTAGGTAGCTTTGACTATACTGATGTACGCTGCGATTCTATGGATTTCTGCATTCTACTCTCCAATAACGTGCTCTGCTTGCCTCAATGGGGCCAGCAATGGTGGTTGCGGCACGCTAGTTTAATTTATGTTTCGCTTGGTTAGGTTACGAATGGTTTCGGTTTCGAGAGGATAGCTTTGGCTTTAGAGGTATTGTCTGCTATAAGGTGTATTTCTGCGCCCTACAGTGATCAAATATTTTCAGCTTGGCC
>NW_017092647.1:0-568 GCF_001483705.2 Eufriesea mexicana
AGCAGAAAATATTAGAGCGCAGTAGGGCGCAGAAATCGGTGAATAGGGGTGCATTTCACAAAATTCTGTACTATCCCATCCTAATCCCACATCACGTAACATAACCGAACGTAGCATATTTCAACCTAGCGTGCGGGGACCACTATTGCTGGCCTGCGCGGAGCTGTAAAGGAGCTCCACAGAGACGAGCGTATCATTCTAGAGGAGAGCGGAGCGCCGAAATCCGCATAATCGCAGTGTATGCCACAACAATCGCAGCTATCGCAAACTAACCAAAGTTAATGTGACCAAACCAAACGTAGGTCAGATCAATGTAACGTGCCGCGACCACTACTGCTGGCCACCCCGTAGCCAAGCAGAATACCGTACTACAGCACAGTAGAGTGCAGAAATCCGCCGCATTGCTGTGTAGCGCATAAAAGTCGTAGATACGCCAACCCAACATAACATAACCAAGCCAAATCAAATGTAGTCTAATTCAAACTAACGCGCCGCGACCGCTGTCAATGGCCTTCGTGTGGTCAGGCATAGCATACTAGAGCACATTAGAGCGCAGAAATCCAACGAA
>NW_017092648.1:0-567 GCF_001483705.2 Eufriesea mexicana
TTTTTGGTCGGCTCAGCGGAAGTCAGTGGTTATGGTCTAGGAAAGTTAGGTCGGGTTATGTTGCGTTTGGTTAGGCTACGTTAATTTGAGTATGATCTTGATAGCTTTGACTTTCGTGGTGTGCACTGCTATTCGGTGGACTTCTGAGGCCTACTAAGCTCTACTTATGTCTGCGAAGGCCAGCAATAGCAGTCGCGGCTCCGTAGCTTGTGTTAGGTTACGTTTGGATGTGTTACGTTTTGATTGGTCTGAAGATATTAGCCTCGAATTATCTGCTTTGCACTGAGATTATATGGATTTCTGCGTCCTACTCTCCTCTAATATGTTCAGCTAGGCTGTGCGGTGGCCGGCAATAGCGCGCTCGGCACGTTAGTTTTAGACACGTTACGCTTGATTAGGTTACCTTTGGTTAGGTTACGATAGGATTTCTTTGACTTTTGTGCTATACACTGCTATTCGATGGATTTCTGCTCTCAACTGTGCTCCAGTATGTTCTGCTTGGCACTGGGAGGCCAGTAATAGTGGCCGCGGCGCGTTAGGTTCGGTTGGGTTACGTTTGGTTAGGTT
>NW_017092649.1:0-568 GCF_001483705.2 Eufriesea mexicana
ACATAGACTAACCAAGCGTAACCTAACACTACCTAACATGCCGCGTCTGATATTTCTGGCCTCCTCAGAGCAAAGCAGAGCATACTACAGAAGAAAAGAGCAGAGAAATCCACCGAACAACAGTTTACACCACGAAAGGTGAAGCTATCTTAACCTAACCAAAACTAACATACCTTAACCCGACGAAGACTATATAAACCTGACGCCCCAAAACAACTATTACTGGCCTTCCCGCAGTAGAATAGAGTATAGTGGAGCAATGTAGAACGTAGAGATACACCGAAGAGCGGCGTACAGCACAAAAGTCAAAGCTACACTGTCCTAACCTAACCAATAATAACATTACCAAACGTAGCCTTACAGAGCCTATCGTGCCACGACTATTATTGCTGGCCTCCGCAGATACGAGCAAAGTATAGTAGAGCAAAATGGGGCGTAGAAGGCCACGAAATAGCAATGTAGGTCAGAAAAGTCGGAGATATCCTAACCTAACCAGACCAAACCTGATCCACCGAAACGCAGAATAGCTAAACATAACGAGCCGATACCTCTGTTGCTAGCATCCCCG
>NW_017092650.1:0-568 GCF_001483705.2 Eufriesea mexicana
TGCTCTGCTTGCCTTTGTGTAGGCCAGCAATACTGGTCGCGGCTCGTTAGCTAGTGATTGATACGTTTGGTTGCGATAGGTTTGGTTGGGTTAGCTTGGGATAGCTTCGACTTTTATGCTACACAACCGCTATTCGATGCATTTCTGCGCTCTATTGCGCTCTAGTATATTCCGTTTGGCTATGGTGAGGCCAGCGATAGTGGTCGCGGCACGTTAGGTTTTGTTAGGTTGCGTTCAGTAATATTACGTTTGGGTAGGTTAGGATAGGATAGTTTTCACTTTTGCGCTATACACTGCTATTTGGTGGATTTCTGCCCTCTACATTGCACTACTATACACGGCCCGTATACGGAGATGTCAGTGTGGTGATCTAGGCACGTCATATTTGGTTAGGCTGCGTTTGGTTTGGTTATGATAGATTGCGCTAGGTTTGGATAGCTTTGTCTTACGTCGTCGCACTGCATTCTTTGGATTTCCGCCATCCACTGTATTCTAGTATGTTCTGCTTGGCGATAGGGAGGCTAGCCATTGTGTCACGTTATGTAACGTTTGGTTTTATTACGTTTTG
>NW_017092651.1:0-568 GCF_001483705.2 Eufriesea mexicana
CTCACACGATCCTCTATTCACTACGTCTCTGCCACACACATTCAGCCTTCTGCCTTCTGACTTATCTCTACTCTCTCTACTCTCAACTCAACTCTGCCTTCCTCGCATCCTCGATCCTTACTCAAAGCCAAAACTATCTCTTTTCATACACAAGCTTTCCCTCTCAATTATTCCACATAGTCACAGACATCCCGACAAACGGATTTCGCGTTATCGTTTGTTCTTTCGTCCTGATCGCCCGAGTTGGACCCAATGCCGTTCGAGAAGCCGCCCAAACGTTTCCATGCACCCCCTTAGAAGTAAGACCGCACACCTATTTACTCATAACTCCCCGTTACTCTTAACCATATGAGTCCCAAGAAGCGCGATCGCGCTGTTCAGATTTCATGTCGAGAAAACCCAGCACATTTTGAGCGTTCTCGACAGCTGACGATGCATCACCGACTGTCGAAATCGAAGTGCTGTCGTGACATTTGGCCATTCCTCGCCATAATATAAACGAAGCGCTATCGCGCCGCTTGGGAAATCGCGACATAAAATAGAAGAAGCGCGGTCGCGCTGTTTGGGA
>NW_017092652.1:0-568 GCF_001483705.2 Eufriesea mexicana
CAACCTAACGAACCACGACCGCTATTGCTGGAATCCCAGTGCAAAGCATAATATACTAGGTCACACTAGAGCGCAGAAATCCACCGCATTGCATGAATAGCAGAAAAGTCGTAGATAACACAACCTAACCTGCCCTAACCTAACCTTACCAAACGTAGCATAGCTCAACGTAACGTGCAGCGCCCACTGCCTCCGGCCTCCCCTGAGCCAAGCAGAATATAGTAAAGCACAGTAGATCGCAGGAATCCACCGAATAGCAGTGTATAGCACGAGAGACGGAGATATACTAAACGGTATTAACATAACCTAACCTAACCATACGCAGCATGACTCAGATAACATGACGGGAACATAGCTGCTGGCATCCCCAGAGCCAAGCGTAGTATGGCAGGGCACAGTAGATCACAGGAATCGTCTGGATATCTGTGTATAGCAGGGAAGTCAGAGCTATCCCAATCAAACTTAACCCAACCTAACCAAACCAAGCGTAGCATAACACAAACTGTCTTGCCACGCCCACTAATTCTCGCCACCCCAGAGTCGAGCTGAGTATAGTAGAGCAATGTAG
>NW_017092653.1:0-568 GCF_001483705.2 Eufriesea mexicana
CCTATCCAAACTCAACATAACCGAACGTAGCCTAAATCAAGCTAAAGGGCCAAGACCACTATTACTGGCCTCCCCAGAGTATAGCAGAGAATAGTAAAGCCCTGTCGAGCGTAGAAACCCAGCGAATAACAGTATATAACACAAAAGTCGAAGCTACCCTCTCCTAATCTGTCCAAACGTCATAAAGCCAAACGTAACCTACCCTTAACTTACGTCCGGATACCAGTATTACTGGCATCCACAGAGCCAAGCAGAATACACTAGAGCACAGCATGGCGCAGGAAGTCACCAATAGCAGCGAATGGCACAAGTGTCAAGGCTACTCTTACCCCAAATTTCCTAACCTTACTTAACCGTCCGTAGACTAGATAATCCTAATGGGCTGAGAACACTATTGCCGCCGTCCCCAGAGCCAAGCAGAGCGAATTACACAACGGCGGAGCACAGAAATCCACCCAATAGCCGTGCATGGCGCAAAAGTAAAAGCTGACCTCTCCTATCCTAACCTAACGTAGCTTAACCAAACATAACCTAACTCAACCTGTCGTGCTAAGGCCACTATTGCTGA
>NW_017092654.1:0-569 GCF_001483705.2 Eufriesea mexicana
AGCCACCAAACACTTCCACTCTATATGAACCCGGGAAAAAACCGCGAGTGGAATAAATAAATTGTAATTTCGCAACACTAACTTACTAAATTGTCCGATAACGGACAATTTTCAAAATTAACCGCGAAGAGTGCTTTCTGATATTTAAAATAACAAATAATTTAGCATTTACAAAAAAATAAAATTAAAGAAAAAAAGAAACAAAAAAAGGCAGAGAACTCGCGAAAATAATAATAATAATAATATAATTCAATTATTTACGCAACACTAATAAATTAATAAACTAATTTATGCACTCGCATCAAAAAAATTCGCAACACTAATGTCGAAAAATCCAGGGCAGCCATGGTTCAGGCTGCAGATGTATGACCACCCATATACAGCTCTTGCAGCTGCAACAGGTGATTCTCAGGAACCGAAGACAGGTCCACAATACCAGTGGAACTTTGGGCATTGTATATTCGCAACACTACTTCAAAAAACGCGATCATTCTTCAACGCAACACTAATATTAAAAACAAAAGAAAAACCGCGATACAAGTAAAGCGCAACACTAATTCTTAAAATGA
>NW_017092655.1:0-568 GCF_001483705.2 Eufriesea mexicana
CTCTGCTTGGCGATGTGGATTCCAGCAAAACTGGACTCGGCTCGTTAGGCTTAGTTAGTCTATGTTTCATTTGGTTAGGTTATGCCATGTTAGGTTAGGATATGTTTTCCTTTCTTGCTATGCACTGCATTGTGGTGCACTCCTGGGCCCTACTGTGCTCTAATATTTTCAGCCTGGCTATGGGAATTCCAGCAATAGTGGTCTCGGCTCGTAATGTTTAGCCAGGTTGCGTTCGGTTAGGTTGGGGTATGCTAAGTTTGATTAGGATATCTTTAACTTTCGTGCCGTATACTGCCATCCTGTTGTATTCTGCGCTCTACTGAGCTCTAGCATGTCCTGCTTGGCACTGGTGTGGGCAGCTATATTGGTCTCGGCACGTTAGTTTGAGTTAGGCTAGGTATGATTCTGTTCTGTTGGCTCTGGTTACGCTTACGAAGCTCTGAGTTTTCTAATATACTCTGCGATTCTATGGATTTCTCCGTGCTTCTCTCCAATAATGTGTTCTGCTGGGTTCTGGGGAGGTCAGCCATAGTGGTCGCGGCCTGTTAGCTTGAGTTAGGTTACGTTT
>NW_017092656.1:0-569 GCF_001483705.2 Eufriesea mexicana
TAACACGACCACATATGGTCACATATATGGACACATTGGCCATATATCCGAGCACATTGACCATATGGCTATATGGACTATGTGGACTACTTGGCCACATATCCGAACATATTTGGCCATATAGACGGGCACGCCGTGCCATATCGCAGGGCACACCAGGCCATATAGTGCGACAAGTTGGTCATATATCCGGACACAATAGGCCACATAGACAGACAGATTTGGCCATATAACCGGATGCGCTGGGCATGTAGACGGACACATTGTCCGTATAGTTGGACACGTTTGGTCATATAGTCGGACATGCTTGGCCATATGATCGGACACATTTGGCCATAAAGTCGGGCATATTGGTCATATAGCCGGACACATGGCCCAGGGCTCTTTCCAATTGGCCTAGGCTTTACTCTTTCGTAAAACTACGTGTACACGGTGGAAAATTTTCGATACTACAATATAATCCCACAAATTTTCATTCCTCGCAAGAATTATATAAATTTCTCTCCAAAGACGCTTGAGGTATCGGAAAAATGATATGGAAGAGGAAGGATGTGTACTCGTGCAAGGAA
>NW_017092657.1:0-568 GCF_001483705.2 Eufriesea mexicana
CCATCCATGCACACATACATCCATACGTACATCCATACATACGTCCATTCATACATCCATACACACATGCATACACCCCTACACTCATCCATACATACACCCATAGATACATCCGTTAATGCAACCATACATACGTCCTTGCATACATCCATACATGCAGATATAAATTCATCCATACATTCAAACTTCCGTACATCCGTCCATCCATACCTCAATCCATCCGTACATCCGTCAACCCAAACAACCATTCCCCCATACATACATCCATTGATACATCCATCTTTCAATAGATCCATCCATCCATACATCCACCTATCCATGCATCCACCCATCCATGCATCCAACGAACCATACATCCATCCGTCCATACAAGCACCCATCCCCACACCCATCGATCCATACATTTAAGCATCCATACATCCATCTATCCATCCATAAATCCATACATCCGTACATCCGTACATTCGTACATCCATACGTCCATAAGTCCATACATCCATACATACATCCATCCATACATTCTTAAATCCATACATCCATGCATACATGCATCCATACATGCATACAT
>NW_017092658.1:0-569 GCF_001483705.2 Eufriesea mexicana
TAGAAAATTAATAAATTTCCAAGTTTTTGTAATTAATTCATGAACATTTATAGCTGCACAGCACAGTTGAAATTATAGGCAACATTCTTATACAATGATTAATTTAATAATTAGTACTTACATGAGCGATAGATTTTCCATTTCCTGTATATAATAATTATTTATATTTTCGTGTTCTTTCTGTAGTAAATAACATTACTATAGAAAACTGTTTTTCTTGCATAGTATTCTTATTGTTTTCTAATAAATATGTACTAGCATATAAATATAAATTTTATTTACAATGTTTTCATAGGTGAAAAATGCATACAAAATAAAAAATAGATTTAAAAAAAAAGTTGATACTGGCGGAATCGAACCACTGTCCCTCACTATAGGAATTCTTGAATATTGCCGTTAGGCCACACCTCCACATAAAACTATTAAAAATAAATATATAATTGAAGAAGTAATAAAATTTTAATCGTAAATATTTCAAAAATTATTGAGTAGTTGCGGCTATAATTATATATTTTCTTAAACTGCGTGATGATATCTACTAACCTGAAATGTTTCAATTAAATCGGTGA
>NW_017092659.1:0-569 GCF_001483705.2 Eufriesea mexicana
TGCTTGGAGAGGATAGCTTTGACTTTAGTGCTATTGTCAGGTATTAGGTGGATTTCTGCGCCATACAGCGCTCTAAAATTTTCAGCTTGTCCATGGGAAAGCCAGCAATAGTGCTCTCGGCACGTCATGTTGTGTCAGTTTACGTTCGCTTACGTTGAGTTATGCTATGCTTGGTAATGGTAGCATAAACTTCGGTGCTGTACACTGATATTCGTTGGACTTCTGGGCTCTACTGTGCTCTAGTGTGCACTGCTCGTCTCCGGAGTGGCCAGTATGTGTGGCCGCGGCACGATAATGTAGGCTAGAATACGTTTGGTTATGTTACGCTTCTTTAGATTTGGAGGGGATAGTTAGGACTTTAGTCCCATAGTCTACTATTAGGTGGATTTCTGCGCCCTACAGTGCTCGAATATTCTCAGCTTAGCTCCGGTAGAGCCAGCAATAGTGGTCTCGGCACGTTACGGCGCGTCTGGTTACGTTCGGTTAGGTTGGGCCAGGCTAAGCTTGGCCAGGATAGCCTTAGGTTTTGTGCTGTATACTGCTATTCGTTGGGTTTCTACTCTCTACTA
>NW_017092660.1:0-569 GCF_001483705.2 Eufriesea mexicana
GATACTCTGAATAGACTGATAATTAATTAGAAATTTAATTCATTCAAATTTCGACTTTGAGAAAAGAGACTTGGATACCAGGATGATAAATCGAGAAGACAGAATTTTAAATTGCAAAGTATATTTAACACTAGGACTACCGATCTATAATATAAACACTTAAATATAACGCATGCAATTGGTATTAATTTGTGAGAGGTCCTCCCACACAGTTGTTGTCACTGGTTCCAGGTATCTTCGATGTAGGGGTGGGACTAGAAGGGACAGAAGGAAGGTAGGGACGAGTTTCGTCCTGGGCCTAGTGGACTCCTTAGTAAAGCTATCTAGCAGATCTTGCCTCAGATGGGGATATTATTAGAAAGTTTGCAAATTGTATATATAGCAAACGGAGGACTTGCAAAGAAGCCTAACCTACCCTAACCCTCTTTCAATTAGTAATCCATCTATTGGTGAGGGCGAGAATATACATAATATACATAATATACAGAATATACATAACTGCGACCCTATTTAGAGGAAAATCGGTATAATTTTCACCGATTAAGATAGCAATTCCGAAAATAAAATGT
>NW_017092661.1:0-569 GCF_001483705.2 Eufriesea mexicana
TACGTAAAGCACTACGAGTTACCCATGCTTGGATTTTCTTTATTTACAGATATTACTTCACTTGGGTGAAATCGTTACTCGAAGTTACAGTCTGATCTCTGTTTTCTTTTTCAATGTAACTGTGTAATGAACTGTATAACGATGCGAGATAAAGAAAAATTTCTGATGCTGTGTCTTACGTAGCTACATAGGACGCTATAAAATAAAAGAAAAGAAGATTTGCTCGATATAGACTTCGATCAGTTTGCGGGAATCTCTGAAGGAATTTCTTTACCCATAAACCCTGTCCACTCGGAGAAATAGCATCGCTGAGAACCACGTCACTCAATCAGTATAAAATATCCCATTCACTCTCCAAACCTATTACTTTCTTCTAACGAAACGCCACCCGTTTTTCCTTCACGAATTATACGGTCGTACCCCAGGCAGAAATTATGTCAACGTCGTCACGTCGTTGGAGCATTGTTCCCCGGGACAGCTAATAGATGCCGTAACCATAATCTGTATAAGATCCTAAGAATACGGTAGAATACTGTGGGCCGGGCTAATTAACATCGGAATGGGCAGGA
>NW_017092662.1:0-569 GCF_001483705.2 Eufriesea mexicana
CGTACCGAGGCAATTATTTCTGGCCACGCCAGAGCGAAACAGAACTTATTAGAGCGCGGTAGGCCGCAGAAATCCAACGAATAACTTTGAACGGCACAAAAGTCTGAGCTACTCTGTCCTAGCATAACCAAATTTGTCATATGCAAGCGTAGCCTGACTATGCCTAACGAGACGAGACCACTAGTGCTGGCGTCGCCAAAGCCAAGCAGATAATAACAGAACGCAGCAGAGCACAGGAATCGGAGAATGGCAGCTTGTAGCACACATGTCTAAGCTATCCTATCCTAACCTCAACAAACTTAGCATACGCAAACGCGGCATAGCACAACCTCACGTGCCGAGACCACCATTGCTGGCCTCCCAAGGACCAAGCATAATGTACTAGGGCTCGGCAGAGTGCAGAAATCCAGCGCGATGCAGTGAACAGTACAATAGCTGCAAATATCCTGGCGCAACATGACCTAACCTAACCATTCCAAACGAAGCGATGCTCAACATGACCTGCCGCGACCACTGATCCTGGCCTCCCCAGAGCCAAGCGGAATATAGTGGAACACAGTAAATTACAG
>NW_017092663.1:0-569 GCF_001483705.2 Eufriesea mexicana
TCGACTTTTCTCACATACACAGCGATATCATGGCCTTCTGCGTTCTACTCTCCGCTAACGTGTTCCGCTTGACTCTGGGGAGGGCAGTAATGGTGTTCGGGACACGTTAGGTTGAGTTATGTTACGTTTCGATGCCTTACGTTTGGTGAGGTTAGGTGGGGGTTGCTTCCACTATACTGTTATAGTCTGCTATTAGGTGGATTCGAACGCCCCATTGTGCTCCAGTATGCCCAGCTTGGCACTGGGGAGGGCAGCAACAGCGGTCTCGGCACGTTGGGTTGTGCTGGGCTAAGTTTGGATATGTTCTGTTGGCTTGGGTTAGGTTTTGGCATGTTTCGTCGTTTCTGGCATACGCTGTGATTCTATGGACTTCCGCGTTCTACCCTTGACTAATGTGTTCCGCTTGGCTCTGGGGTGGCCAGCAATAGTGGTCGCGGCTCGTTAGGTTCAATTAGGTAACGTTTGGTTATGCTATGGTTAGCTAGGTTTGGAGAGGATAGCTTTGACTTTAGTACCATTGTCCGACTGATAGGTGGACTTATGCGCCCGACAGCACCCTAATGTTTTCA
>NW_017092664.1:0-569 GCF_001483705.2 Eufriesea mexicana
TTTGCTTCTCAGGTAGTGATCTATTCCACGACTGGACTATGAGAATCTGGTCTATCAGTGGACACGGTTGATGTAATTCCTGTCACGGTTGAGGATCTTGGCTATTTTTGAGAGAGGCTGGGTCCTCGAGGCTTCCAGAGGCACCTCGTCCAATGTCAGGATCGAATCGGTTACTGTTATTCTAGGTTATGGGTTTCTGAAGTGTCACGAGAGCAGAGCAAGGGATTTAACCCTTTCGCTATGGTGGGCATCGTTATGTAGAACGAACCACCGTGTCAAAGGTAGAAACATTACGCTTGCTCAGTCTTTGGTATTACGGGCCAAGTCTTTTGGAGAGGAAGAAAAAGAAAAAGAAAAACCGATAATTGCAATAGCGTTTGCAATTCTATGAGAGGAGAGTTACGTAGAATGGGAGCATTTGTCTTAACTTTGGGTTAATTTTTATGGCCTGTGACTATAGTCACTTGTCGTGTGTAGGTGGCGCCTCCTGAAGGGTGACTATAGTCACCTATCGTGTGTAGGTGGCGCCTCGTGGCCGGTGATTGTAGTTACCCGTCGCGTGCAGGTGG
>NW_017092665.1:0-569 GCF_001483705.2 Eufriesea mexicana
GTGGGTGCGAGACGGGTTGAGTATAGAAGGCTGTTGAATGTGTATAAATGTGCTGTGTGCAAGACCAAGGAGGATAGCTGGCGTAGATTCGTCAGCGAATCCTCTGACCTGGATCCATGGGGACCGGTATACAGATTATGCCGTGGGAAGACTGTGAGGGAGAGATCGAATGCGTTGTATGCGAATGGTGTGTGTTATTCCATGTGGAGTGAATGTGCTAACGTGTAAATGATGGAATTCTTCCCAGCTGCGGAGAATGGTGATTGAGGATGTTGTGAATGTGGATATGGATGTGCATGGGCAGGATTCGAATGAATGTTTTAAATGGGATGAAGTGAGTAGAGCGATTGAGAAGGCGAGATTGCGCAAGGCTCCCGGTCTTGATGGTATAAATGCAGAGATGTTGCGTATGATTTGGAAGGCCATTCCGGGATGGTTGAAACGAGTGTATGCTGCTTGCTTGTCCGCGGGATATTTTCCTGCTGCGTGGAAGAAGGCGTGCGTGATTGTTTTGCCGAAGTCCCCCGAGAAACCGCGATCGGACCCCGCGTCGTATAGACCTATAAGTT
>NW_017092666.1:0-570 GCF_001483705.2 Eufriesea mexicana
AACTTAGCTCACCCTACCGAGCCGAGGACATTATTGCAGACCTCCACAGAGCTAAGCAGAAAATAATAGTGGATGGTACGGCGCAAAAATCTGTGGAAACGCAGTGTATGGCATAAGAGTCGAAGCCACCCTACCCTAACATAACCGAACGTAACATACCCGAGTGGAAACCGACACAACCTAACGTGCCGAGACCGCCATTGCTGGCCTCCCCAGAGACCAGCAGAGTGTGATACAGCACAGTCGAGCGCAGAAGCCCATAGAGTAGCAGTGTGCAGCGGAAATGTCAAAGCTATCCTAACCTAACCCAACGCAACCTAACTCAACCGAACGTAATGTATCTCAGCCTAACGTGCCGCTATCATTATTGCTGGCGTCCCTGGATGCAAGCAGAGCATATGAGAGAAGAGTACGGCGCTAGAATCCACCGGAACGCAGTGTATAACAGAAATGTCAATGCTAACCTATGCCTACCCAGGCAAACGTGACGTAATCAAACGTAACGTGATTCAGCCTGACGTGCCGAGACCACCATTAGTGGCCTCACCAGAGGCAAGCAGAGTATGCTAC
>NW_017092667.1:0-570 GCF_001483705.2 Eufriesea mexicana
TACCGATACGCGATAAAGAGGGTCAGACGCGAATTAGGCGAGCTGTTCGTTGGTAATTTTTCATCGATACGAGAACAGGCGAGCGTTCCATTAACGCGCGCGATCAATCCTGCGCCGTTGACTAGGAAATTGCGAAAAACGCGCCGGTTCTGGCGCACCCTTGCCGCCCCCGTAATTGGACGTCCTCGTGGCCATAAAAATAGCCGTTTCATTTTATGGGCAATTAATTTCAGCGGAGGACACGCTCTCGCGAGGCGTGCTCGCGGTCTGCTCTCCTTTCCTCTCCTTTTCTCTCTCCTCGCCTCTCGTCCTTCCGTGGAAACGGCGTAATATCGGGCCGAACTAGCGACTATTAAAAAAGGGAAGAAGCACGGCTGTAAATTTGCGTCACGTCGCCCGTGGACGACCGTCCCGCGCCGCCCCTGCGTTTTCTTTTTCATTTTTCCCACTTGCAATCGCGTTACCACTGAAATTAATTCCGGTCAAGGGTGTGCGCGCTCGAGTTTCCGCGTGGACGATGATTTTCGGATTTTTTCTTTTTATTTTTGTATTTTTTTTTTTTTTTTTTTG
>NW_017092668.1:0-570 GCF_001483705.2 Eufriesea mexicana
TATTGACGTTCAATCTGCTTTGTTACTTGGACGTTTTCTTTCGTTTTCTGATTTATTTTGTCGTACGTTGTCTCGCGACGCCGCGTCATATTATCGTGGCGCCTATACTTCGTTCAACGAGGAAACACAGGAAATGTAAACAAAACTGGTTCATATAAACAGTGCAACCGATTGTATTTGAATAGCTCACCCGTTCACGACACACGTACTTACAGACAGAGTCCAATTAGTACTACTAACAATTTTTACAAATACAGTCAAATCTTCTATGACGCGGTATTTTTATAACGCAATTTCCATATAACGCAGAGTGAAAATTACGACGCTTTCCTATAACGCGGTCACCTTATAACGCGTTTTTGATACAAGAACATTCCAACAACTCAAAAAAAGCTTAAACTGCAAATATTTAACAGTGATAACGAATAATAAAACAATCTAATTGTGCTACCCTCAATGTATGAACCACATCATAAGAATGTCTGAATTCTAATTAGATTCAAGCGGTTTCATAAGAGTGTTTAAGAATAAAACATTTGTTTCAGAAATAAATATAAATAAGACGAAATA
>NW_017092669.1:0-570 GCF_001483705.2 Eufriesea mexicana
GCCTCGGTGAATAGCAGAATACGCCGAATGACAGCGAAAGATACTGGTTCCAAGCATATCCTAGCATAACCAATCCACGCCAGTCATACTCTAGCCTTACGCACACTGCTTTCCGTAACCTAACTACAGCTGGGATCGGCAGAGCGCAGGAAAACGTCGCAGATGGCAGGTGAGCACCGTAGTGCGCCAAATACCAGAGAATGCTGGCGTTGAGTGCAGATTACAAACCCAAGCTGGCCTAACCTAGCCTATCCATAGTTGAGCACAACATAGTGCAGTTGAGGACAACGGAGCGTAGCACGGCATATTAAAGAGCCGCATACCACTGGCGGCAGCGTAAAGCGCTAATTCATATACTAAAACTGTCCAACGTTACACATCCCAACGTTACCACAGGAGAGCATTTCCGTGTGGAACGCAGCGCAGCGCAAGTGAGCTGTACAGAGCAAAGCGGCGAGGACCACCGTATCGCTGCGAATAAAGCAGACTCATGTACTATATTAATCTGACATAATCTTATAAAAGCTACCTTCCCAAACATATCCAGGGCGGAGCGTTGCAGTGTGCACA
>NW_017092670.1:0-570 GCF_001483705.2 Eufriesea mexicana
TCAACAGAGAAAGATGTGTGGCATCGACATGTAAAAATAAGGATCATTGAAGAGATGGAGAATAAAGAATTGGTAATAGTTCTGAAAGGTAAAGACAAATTGAATATAAAGTGTGAATGTTGCTTCAAGGAAAAAATCTGTAAAAACACACATAGGAGGAAAGTACATTGGAAAGTATAAAAACAGCAAGAATAATGGGGCTGTGACATATGGATTTGATTGGACCAGTTAAGTCAATGTCAAAAACAGGTAAAAGGTACCACTTATCTATTGATGATTATTAAAGAGTGATTATTGGTCTTCCTTTTATAGGAAAAGTGTCAGACAGCTGAGGAAACAAAAATATTGGTAACATTTGAAGAAAATTAATCTGTGAAGAAGCTGAAAAGTATTTATATGCTATGCAATAGAGGTGAGCTTGTCAGACAAGACCTTCAGGTTTGTTTAAATCAAAAGGAAAAAAACATCATTTCAGTCCAGCAAGGACACCGCAGTGTGATGGGGCTACTGAGAGGAAGAAAAAATCCACCATAATTCAATGAATATTGAGAATTATTAGGGAAATTCATG
>NW_017092671.1:0-570 GCF_001483705.2 Eufriesea mexicana
CCGCAACGGAAACAAGCAACTCCGCTTTGAAGTCTGTCACCCCCTCGAGATCCTGGATTAACCCACGGATCCGATGTTCGAAGGGCTCAGGGCTTTCAGTGGTCGGGTCTTCGGCGCACAGGTTGTTGATCATAGGGGGGCCTGGTGGTGGGGCAGCGCTATTATTGTCTTCACCGTCTGGACTCTTTTCCCGCATTTCGGTTCGTGCCCCCTCCAGTAAGGTTGAGACAAGTTCCTTATACTTGGGATTTTTCCGAGTCCCTTTAACAGATTCAAGGGTCCGGCCGGTCTGAAGATGTTGCATGATGTACTCGTTTATAAAACGAGCACCAGAAAGCACTCCTTGAACCTCGACAGCTGCCATTATTCTGCGCTCCTCGTCCGACCAACGATCCTTGTTGCGCTCCACCGATACGGCAGCGTTTGCAACTTCCACGTGAGCTCTTCTAACGTGGACGCCCAAGCCAATTTTTGTGGTGAACGACCTTTGACATGTCGAGCACACAAACAATGCATCAGTTCTGCGAGCACTGGAACTGTGCGCTTCGCCCGCGGACACGGGTGCCGAGT
>NW_017092672.1:0-570 GCF_001483705.2 Eufriesea mexicana
CCTGTAGTCGATTGAAAATTTCTGTGACGATAATTGATGTATTCATCAACAATTCTAGCATCTATGTAGAAGTTAGATGACCTGTCGATAAAATTATCCAAAGAATAAGGCACAATATGGACGACTATACCCAGTACTGCATTATCAATTGTGCATGTATATGAGGCAGTAATTGGTGTGTGGGTTGATCCTTAGATAATTATCGCGCAGCCAAAGTTTTCATCGAATAGATTAATCCTCTGCCTATATATACTGCGTAGATGATTACACTCGGTACTGTGTTGCCATTTGTCCATGTCTCCAGCGACATCTTATCTATCCCTTGATAATCCTCGAACTTATCTGGATAGAGGACGATGACAATATGCACTACGCCAATGGCTGCAGTACCGCGTTGATGGATATACTCAGTTGTTTGTTTGTCAATTGTTAGTATCTCTGGCAATAGTTGATATATCCATTGATCGCTAGTGAATTTCTATAGAAGGTGAGATGTCCGCCTATAGTTTAGACCAATTTTTATGGAATTACCTATATGCCTATACTAATTACACTATAGTTGGCTATTAA
>NW_017092673.1:0-571 GCF_001483705.2 Eufriesea mexicana
CCTCCAATATTGATAAAAGCTATAAAATTGAACAATTCATTTTTTTATATTATACCAAGAATAGTAGTGCAAGAAAGTGAATACTTTTTCTTGCAACGGTCCTTGATACGGGCATCTACTCAAATTCTAATGTCTATATGTGATTGTTTCTTATGTCGTTAACGTGTATATGTGAAACTTTCAAAGTGAATAAAAAGTACCTAAGCAAATAACTATTGCAGTTTCATTTTCTTTTTACCAAGAACAAAATCACTCATCTTCATCTGTGAATTCATGTTTGTCTATAATTAATTCATCAACTTTTAAAATTGCATCATAAAGGCACAGCCTTGCCGAGATTCCTAATATAATTCTGGATATGAATTCGTTGTTATCTAAACCATTATTGGTGATTATTACATTGATTGTTTGAACTATTACCGTAGATACTAATGGTTTATCCTTCCATTACTGGAATAATCAATAATTAAAGTTCATGAATTAGTTATAGAAATTTGGAATTTTACCAAACAGAAATATATTTATATTTGCTTCATTGATATAAATAAATATAAGAAACATCGTTTGATAT
>NW_017092674.1:0-536 GCF_001483705.2 Eufriesea mexicana
CTATAGAATCTGGCTGGAAAGTTCAATTTTATTGACATTTTCGACTAATACAGTGGTGAGCTATCTTTCTTGCATAAATAGGGAGCAAAGATGCAGTTGGCGTGCTGTAGGAATTGCAACGCCATAGAATCTGGAAAGAAAATTCATTTTTATTGAAATTTTCGACTAATATCTTGGTGAGATATCTTCCTTTCGTAAGTAAGGAGCAAACATCCCTTTTGAGTGCTATAGGAATTGCAATGATATAGAATGTTGTTGGAAAATTCAAATTTATTGACATTTTCGACTAATATCATGGTGAGCTATCTTTCTTAAATAAATAAGGAGGAAGGATTCAATTGGCGTGCTATATCCGTTGCAATGCTGTAGAAACTGGCAGGAAAGTTCAATTTTATTGACATTTTCGACTAATATCGTGGTGAGCTAACTCTCTTCCATAAATAAGAAGGAGAGATACTGTTGGCGTGCTATATGCAATGCAATGCTTCAGAATCTTGCTGGAAAATTCAATTTTATTGACATTTTCGGCTAATACA
>NW_017092675.1:0-571 GCF_001483705.2 Eufriesea mexicana
CTTATATCTACCCAGACCTTACCAGTGCTAACGTAACCTAACAGAACGTCGCCTACATAAACGTAACGTGCCGCGGCCACTATTGCCGGCATTCCAAGGGCGAATCAGAATGTAGTAGAGTTATGAAGTGCGCAGAAATCCACCCAACATCAGTGTTTAACACGAAGGACACAGCTAACCTTACCGAACTTAACCAAAGCTAAACTGACCAAACTCAACCTAACTCGACCTAGCGCGCCGAGGCCAATATTCTTGGCATTCCCGTGGCTAAGCAGGGCACATTAGAGCACATTATAGCGCAGAAATTCATCGCATTTCAGTGCACAGAACAAACGTCAAAGTAGCCTATCCTAACCTAATAAAACGTAACATAACCAAACGTAACATAGCTCAACCTGACATAACGAAACCACTAGTGCAGGCCTCCTCAGGGACTACCGGAATGTACTAGAGCACAGTGGAGCGCAGAAATCCACCGCACTGCTGTGTATCGCACAAAAGCCGCAGATACCCTAACCTAACCTGACCTAACGTAACCTAACCGAACGTAGCGTAGCTCAACATGACGTGC
>NW_017092676.1:0-571 GCF_001483705.2 Eufriesea mexicana
CATTGCAATGCTATAAAATCTGACTGGAAAATTCAATTCTATTAACATTTTCTACTAATATAGAGGTGAGCTGATTTTCTTGCATAATTAAGGAGGGGAGACTGTATTGGCATGATATAGCCATTGAACTTATATAGAATCTGCCTGGAAAATTCAATTTTATTGACTATTTCACCTTATATCGTGGTGAGCTAGTTTTCATGCGTTAGTAAGGAGAAAAGATACTATTGACACGCTATAGCCGTTGCAATGCTAAAGAATTTGACTGGAAAACACAATTTTATTAACAGTTCGACTGATATAGTGGTGAGCAAATTTTCATTCATAAATAAGGAGGAGAGACTGTATTGGCATGCTATTTCCATTGAAATTCGAGAGAATCTGAGTGGAAAATTCAGTTTTATTGACATTATGAACAAATATCGTGGTGCGCTAAGTATCTTGCATAAATCAGGAGGAAAAATTCTATTGGCATGCTGGAGACATTGCAATGCTGTAGAATGTGATATGAAAATCCAATTTTATTAACATTTTCGCCTAATATCGAGGTGAGCTATCTTTCTTGAATAAA
>NW_017092677.1:0-571 GCF_001483705.2 Eufriesea mexicana
TCCTCCCCCCCCCCCCCCCAGTGCCAAGCAGGACACACTAGAGCACAGTATAGGGCTGAAATCCGCCGAATGGCGGTGTACAGCACAAAAGAAAAAGTTATCCTGACCAAGCGTTGCCCAACCGAACCTAACCAAGCGTAGTCTGATTAAGCATAACGTGCCGAGACCACTATCGCTGGCCTCCCTTGAGCCAAGCAGAAAACGGTAGTGGTGAGTAGAATGCAGAAATCGGTAGAATTGCAGCGAATATCAGAAAAATCGAAGCTACGCAAACCTAAACGGAACCAACATGACGCAGCCAAACATGGCATAACACAGACTGACCTGCCGAGGCCCCAGTTGCTAGCATTCCCAGTGCCGATCAGGATATAGTAGAGCACAGTAGGTCGCAGAAGTCAACCGAACTGCATTGCGCACCACAAAAATTAAAGGTACCCTATCCAAACTTAGCCTAACCAAACCTTCCCGGACGTAACCTGTCTCACCATAATGCGCAGAGACTACTACTGCTCTCATTCTCAGAGCAATGGTGAAAGTATTAGAGCACTGTACTACCCAGAATTCCGCTTAA
>NW_017092678.1:0-553 GCF_001483705.2 Eufriesea mexicana
TACCCTCCTTGTTTATGCAAAAAAGATAGCTCACCACGATGTCAGTCGAAACTGTCAATAAAACTGAACTTTCCAGGCAGTTTCTATAGCATTGCAACGTCTACAGCGCCAATTGAGTCCTTCTTCCTTATTTATGCAAGAAGTTTGTCTCATCACGATATTAGTCGAAAATGTCAATAAAATTGAATCTTCCACCCAGATTATAGGGCATTGCAATGGCTATAGCACGCCAAAAGGATCATTCCCCATTACCCATGGAAGGAAGTTAGCTCACCAAGATGATAGTAGAAAATGTCAACAAAATTGTACTATCCAGCCAGATTCTATAGCATTGCAATGCATATAGCATGCCAATAGCATCTTTCCTTCTTACTTACGCATGGTAGTTAGGCCACCACGATAATAGTCGAAAATGTCAATGAAATTGAATTTTTCAGTAAGATTCAATAGCACTGCAATGCCTCTAGCACTCCAATAGGATCTTTCCTCTTTATTTATGCAAGAAAGTAAGCTCACCACGATATTAGTCGAAACTGTCAATAAAATTGTACTT
>NW_017092679.1:0-571 GCF_001483705.2 Eufriesea mexicana
GTCAGTACTCTTATGCCAATTGTCAATACCTCCAGCTATAGTGGTTGTGCCTTTTGTAACTCCAGAACAGCCATAGAACCTGAGTCATTATTGAACAGTTGAATTAAATTGCCGCGGGTCTCTATTGGTGGACGTCCACAGTACGGAACTGTGAACGGTTAATATTTCTAGCCATATCTGGTGTATGCATTGATCATTCCAGAGCTACTTTGGAATTTAAATCGTCACCGATCAGATTAATCCAGCGGCTAGAGTAATGTTGTGATGGCTGTACACAGTACAGGGTTTTCAGTTGTTAACAACTCGTGCTACGACGCATCACTGCATTCTGATTCTATAATTGCTACAGAATGCAAATCGTCATTGAGGACAACAATGCAAAGGATACAGTTCTCTCTTGATAGATATTCTATGAACCGTACTTTCAACTGTAGGTATCCCTAGAGGTAGCCGTGCCATACATCGAATACCCTAAACTTACCTTTGAAATTAAGCCATCATCGAGAACGTTAACCAAGCGACTACATTACTTTATCAGTGGATGTACCAACTACCGTACTGGGAATAGTAG
>NW_017092680.1:0-571 GCF_001483705.2 Eufriesea mexicana
GCTCTGGGCAGGTCAGGAGTAGTGGCTGCGGCACGTTGCGTTGAGATATGCTACGCTACGTTAAGTTAGGTTAGGTAAGTTTAGGTGAGGATATCTTCGACTTTTGTGCTATTCACAGCAGTGCGGTTGATTTCTGCGCACTACTGTGCTGTAGTACATTCTGCTTGTCTCCTTGGAGGACAGCAATAGCGGTCATGTTAAGTTAGGTTCAGCTGGGCTACGTTTCGTTATGACATGTTTGGGTATGTTAGGATAGCCTACTTTGACCTGTGTGCTTTACACTTCTATTCCGTCGATTTCTGCGCTCTAATGTGTTCTGATATGCTCTGCTTCACTCTGATGTGGCCAGTAATAGTGTTCTCGGCACGTTAGGTTTAGTTAGATTGCGTTTCGTCAGGTTAGGTTGAGAAGGATCGGTTAGGGCCTCTCTGCCTTTTGTGCTATGCACTGCTATTTGGTGTTTTTCTGCGCTCTAGATTGCTGCAAATTCTCTTCTCGGCTCTAGAGATGCGAACAATAGTGGCCGCGGCACGCAAGTTTGAGTTATGTTACGATCGGTTAGGTTAGGTTG
>NW_017092681.1:0-571 GCF_001483705.2 Eufriesea mexicana
ACATAGCAAACTAAACCTAACGTGCAGCGGCCGGTCTTTCTGGCCCCCACAGGGCCAACTGGATTGCAACAAAGCAGAGCAGAGGGCTGAAATCAACAGAATAACGGTGTATAGCACGGAAGTCAAACCAAACCTAACCAAACTTAGCCTAACGTAACCTAACCAAAGATAACATAACACAACCAAACGGGCCACGACCGCGATTGCTGGCGTGCCGTGAGTCGATCAGAGTATAGTAGAGCAATGTAGGGCACAGAAATTAACCAAATAGAAGTGTATAGCACAAAGGCCAACTTAATACTATCGTAACCAATTCAAACGTAATAAAATCAAACCTAACCTAACTGAACACAACGTGCCGAGACCACTGTTGCTGGCCTCCACAGAGACAAGCAGAACATACTAGAGCACAGTAGAGCGCAGGAAGGCACCGAATTGCAGTATATCGCACAAAGTTAGGGATATTACAAACTAACCTAATCCATCGCAACCTATCCAAACGTAGACTGACTGACCCCAACGTGCCGCCACAACTACTGCTGGCATCCCCAGAGCCAAGCAGAACCTATCG
>NW_017092682.1:0-569 GCF_001483705.2 Eufriesea mexicana
TCTTCCTTGCATAGGTAAAGAGGAAAGATACTTTTAGCGTGCTATAGCCATAGCAATGCTGTAGAATCTGGCTGGAAAATTCAGTTTTATGGACATTTACGACTAATATCAAGGTGAGTTAACTTTGTTGCAAAAATAAGGAGGAAAGATTCGATTGGCGTGGTATTGCCATTGCAATGCTATAGAACCTGGATGGTAAAGTCTATATTATTGACATTATCGACTAATATCGCTGCGATCTAACTTTCATACACAAGTAAGGATGTAAGATTCTGTTGGCGTGCTAGGGGAATAGCAGTGCTTTGGAATATTCCTGGAAAATTCAGTTTTATTGACATTTTCGACAAATATCGTGGTGAGCTAAGTTTCTTGCATAAATAATGAGGAAAGATTCAATTAGCGTGATATAGCCATTGCAATGCTCTCGAATCTGCCTGGAAAATTCAACTTTACTGAAATTTTCGACTAATATCATGGTGAGCTACCTTTCTTGCTTAAATAAGGAGGAATGGTTCTATTGGCGTGCTATAGCCATTGCAATGGCCTGGAATCTGGCTGGAAAATATAAT
>NW_017092683.1:0-572 GCF_001483705.2 Eufriesea mexicana
GACATATCCGTCGGTCATTCTAGAAATGCTATAGAATATAAGGGTCAGTGAATAGATCAATCATATTGCTACCGTGCAGCGTCTACTGTTCTACACTGTACTCTACTGTTAATTGCTGTTATCTCCAGCGATTATTGATCTACCCTTTGATGATGCTAGGATTCCAATGGAAAGCACGTGATCAGTCAGTAGATTAATCCAAGTGATATAGTAGAGTGTAGATGGCTCTAGCTTGTAGTGTACTGTTGACTCTTAATGTCTATAGAGATAACTTGCCCATCCATTGATAATTGTTGAATTGCATTGGAATTCACGTGACAACTGGACAGCTTTGTCCAATGGATGTAATACTGTGTATATGGCTTCACTAGGTACTGCACTATCTATTGCGAATGTTTCAAGCGAAAATTGATATATCCTTTTGTCAATGAAGAATTTCTTTAGAACTAAAGGGATCGGTGAATAGATCAATGCAATGCATATGGAGCTGTTTAGGTGGCTGTAATATGTATTGTTAATTGTTAATATGTCTAGAGACGTTTGATCCATCCATTGATAGTTCTTGAAGTGCT
>NW_017092684.1:0-572 GCF_001483705.2 Eufriesea mexicana
CCCTCCCCCCCCCCCCCTCCCCCCTCTTTCTTTTTCCTTTCGTTTACTCTCGCGCCACTGCGAATTTGCCAGCGTGCAGACTGCTGGGACGAAGAGAGAAAGGGAAAAGAAGGGAAATAAAATAACGTATCGTTGCCGGGTCATTGGAAATTGCCGTGCAGGCGCGACGCTGAGTTGCGGATGATCCGTACACAGATGCCGAAAATCGAATTTCGCCGCTTCGTGCCGGCGGATCTTCGACAGGCTGAGAGGCGCGGCGATATTTCGAGAATCAAATTCCGCGGGCCGGGCCCGTAACGAATGCGATTTAAAGGCAGCGTCGCTGGAAAGTTACGGTATAGAGAATCCTCTGCAATCAACTCATTACGGACTTCGCTAAATCAATTCTTCCCGCTACTCCGCGGATCGAACTTGCTGAAGGCGCCCTCGAAGAGCGAAGGAAGCGCGGATTTTTCAGACAACCCGACGCAAAAATCGGGCAAGTTTCGAGTATCCGATGGCGGATAGAAGACGGTGGGTGGTTGTTTCGACGGTGTTTGCGTTTGAAGGTTCGGGAATGGGGAAAATTGGGG
>NW_017092685.1:0-572 GCF_001483705.2 Eufriesea mexicana
GACGCAACCTACACAGGATTTAATAAAGCTTCATCCCGCACCCACAAGTGTATTAAACTTAGAATTTAGTTAAATTATAAAAAAAAGTATGACAAATAATATAACATTATATAAATTTTATCATTATTATTGAATATTTAATTTTTTTAATTTTAATGATTTTATTATTAATTAGAATTGTATTTTTAACATTAATCGAACGAAAATTATTATCTTATATTCAAATTCGTGAATTACCAAATAAAGTTGGTTATATAGGATTATTAGAATCTTTTAATGATGCTATAACATTAATATCAAAAAATTAATTTTTTCTTAATTATAATTTAATACTTTTGTAAGTCCAACAATTATATTTATTTTATCCTTTATATTATGCTTAATTTATCCTTGATTTAATTTAAATTGTATTTTTGAATTTATATATTGAATAATTAATATTTCTTTTAATTTAAGATTAACAGTTTCTCATATTTTTTTAATTGGAAGATTTTCTAGTGATAATTATTCTACATTAGATTCTATTCGTTCAATTGCTCACATAATTTCATTTGAAATACCTACATTTTTAT
>NW_017092686.1:0-572 GCF_001483705.2 Eufriesea mexicana
ATATACGAGGGCACAATAGAGCGCAGAAAGCTGTCGAATAGCAGTGAACTGCACAAAGGTCAAAGATATCCTAACCTACCATGACCTAAACTTGCGTAAGTGGACGTAGAATAAATGTACCTATCGAGACAAGGCCTCCATTGCTGGTCTATATAGAGCCAAGCGGTACATGCAAGAGCACAGTAGAGCGCAGAAATCCGCTGTATTGCAGTGCGCAACACAAAAGTCAAAGCCATTCTTACCAAACGTTACCAAGCCCAGCCTGACCAAACGGAGCATAACTAAACTTAACTAGCCGCGACCACTATTCCTGGCTTACCCAGACACGAGCAGAGTGTGATAGCGTGCAGCAGAGCGCAGACGACCATAGAATAGCAATATGTAGCACAACAGTCAAAGCTATGCAGACCTAACGCAACGAATCCTAACCTGACCAAACGTATTGTAACGCAACCTAACATGCAGTGACCATAATTGCTGCCCTCACGAGAGACGAGCAGTCTATAGTAGAGCAATATAGAGCGCATCAATCCACCGAGGAGCAGCCAATAGCACAAAAGTCAAAGATATCC
>NW_017092687.1:0-572 GCF_001483705.2 Eufriesea mexicana
TGGGCAAAAGACAGGGGCAAGTGTTGGAAAGCCATTGACTCTGATCAAGTTGGTGGCGAGACTACATTTATGCCTCGTGAGGTTGTCGAGCCCTTCTGGCAAGCTGTTGTTACGCGAAGAACGGATGCTGTGCCTGAGTTAAAGAAAAATCTAGAAATTGATGACGCCCTTTGGGCACCGATCAGTGAGGATGAAGTTAAAAAATCTTATCCTGCAAGTACTTCATCTCCTGGCCCTGATGGCTTGTCCGTTGGCAAATTGAAGGAGATTCCTTTAAAAATACTGCACAGAATATTCAATATCTTCATGATATGTGAATGTCTCCCACAACATCTGATGGAGTCACGAACGGTTCTCATTCCCAGGAAGAGAGGTTGTACAGAACCAGGTCAACTAAGACCCTTGACCATAACTCCGGTTCTGATAAGGGCCTTCCACAAAATCTTTGCGAGCAGACTTCGGAGTGTCCGCATTGATGATCGACAAAGAGCTTTTAGGGATACTGATGGATGTAGCGACAACATCTGTCTACTGGACTTGGCCTTGAGATTCACGAGAAGTCATGCTGGTCA
>NW_017092688.1:0-569 GCF_001483705.2 Eufriesea mexicana
ATCTATAATCTGTTGTGGCTTGGTGAATAAATCGCCTAACGCCTTCAATCCAATGGCCAGTGCTGACATCCACTTGCTAGAATATAGGTCCATTCATAATCTATAACCTGTTATAGCCTGGTGAATAGATCGCATGACGCCTTCAATCCAATAGCAAGTACAACCATCTACTTGCCAGATAATATGTCTACTCAAAATCAATATTCTGTTATAGCTTGGTGAATAGGTCGCCCTACGCCGTCAATCCAATAGCAAGTACTGCCATGTACTTGCCAGAGAGTAGGTGTATTGAAAATCTATAATGTGATACAGCTTCGTGAATAGATCGCACAACGCCATCAATCCAATGGCAGGTACTGCCACCTTCTTGCCTGAGAATAGGCCTATTCAAAGTCTATAACCTGTAATAGCTTGGTGAATAGATCGTCTAACGCCTTCAATCGAATGACAGGTACAGACATCTGCTTGACAGAGAAAAGGTCTATTCAAAATATATAACATGTTACAGCTTGGTGAATAGTTCGCCTAACGCCTTCAATCCAATGGCAAGTACTGCCACCTACTTGCCA
>NW_017092689.1:0-572 GCF_001483705.2 Eufriesea mexicana
AATATTTCGTATAATAATTCGAGTGTCCCATCGTTGGGTTATTTATGTCTCATCGTTGGGTCGTTCATGTCACATCGTTGGGTTCATTTAGATTATTCTTGTAGTTTCCTCTTACTAATCCGTTTCCTTTCAGGTTTTAATAATTTTTCTTTCTCAGATTTTATTTTCATTTGACGATTCGAATATTTCGTATGATATTCGAGCGTCTCATCGTTGGGTTCTTTATTTCTCACCGTTGGATTGTTTATTCCATTTCATTGATCATTATTGTTTATATTTCTTTCGCTTGTATTATATTTTACTAATCATTTACTAACCTTTCCTTTTTCAGCTTTCAGGCTTTTCAGGACATCGTCGGACGACGTGGAATGCGTGCGTTTAGACCTAAGTAGACCTAAGCCGTTGTAAGATAGATGCCTAGACTAAGTCTCTTGTGCGCGCTACCTGTACAAGGGTAAACTACCTACCTTGGAGCGAAATATATCAATTTTCTTACTCCTCTCGTTTACCAAATAGAACATAATTGTTCTCGCGATAGTCGTGATTGTTCTTAAGCACCGACTAGCCTACGC
>NW_017092690.1:0-572 GCF_001483705.2 Eufriesea mexicana
ATTTATGAGTAAATATTAATTGCATTTTAGCACATCATTTACAATTAGTTCGTGTAATTTAATCGCTCTTTTTTGTTGTTCTTTGAATTTAGCTACCTAAATTTAATACAATTCTTTTATTACTGCATATAATTAGAAGTAGGAGTACTAGATGATTGACAAATATAACCTCATATTGCTAAATATGTTTTACCAAATTCGGTATTTGGAATAAAAGGTGACCTCCTGTTTCGTAAAGGACTAGTTTCAGTAGTAAATCGGCTATTTTCATTACCATCAATACCTTATTTGTTAATCTCAGTATTAGTTTCTAATAATTAGTACTATTTCCATTTGCTGTAACTCGTCTTTGTTGTTTTGCAGGAAAATCACACATTGCAGAATGGGAAAGATCACCAATTTGTGGACCACTTTGTAATGCTTCGGGTATTGTAACAATTTCATCAGACCAATCTAAGTTCATTGCTGTGGGTACTTTACCATATTTATTTGCAATATAAACAAATTTACTTACAGGACCACTATACATTTCATTTTCATTATCATTCACTAAATTATAATATAATTTAATT
>NW_017092691.1:0-573 GCF_001483705.2 Eufriesea mexicana
TTTACTTTGATCAATCTAAGACTGTCATAGAATAAAAGCCATCAGTAAAATTTATACCTTCAGTCAACCAACTAATCTAACGGCAACAGTAATTTAATGATGGCTATATTCAGTACTTCCTTGTCGATAATGTCTATGACTCGAGCGATAATGGATCAGTCTCCTGTCACTCTAGAATTGCTATATAATATAAATCGTCAGTGGACCGATTAATCCAACGGCATCTGTGCACAGCTGGTGAACGTTCTAAGCACCGTACTGCCAATTGTGAATGTCTCTAACCACAATTGAATTATACGTTGATTATGCTAGAATCGCTGAGGAATATATGTATCACCAGTCGACAAATGTATCGAACGGCTACAGTACTGTGATGAAGGTTGTACTCACCACTGTGTTGGCAATTGTAAACGTCTTGAGCGATATAGGACATGACTTATGTCATTCCATACTTCCTATAGAAATACAAGCATCAGTGAACAGAGTAATCAAACTGCTACAGTGCTCTGTTGATGACCATACTCTGTACTGAATTGACATATGTCAATATCTCCAGAAACAGTTGCTACGATC
>NW_017092692.1:0-573 GCF_001483705.2 Eufriesea mexicana
ATGAGGAGAAGCGAGGAAAGGAAAGAGACGGATATAGTAAAATGGAACGAAAAGACAGGGAAGAGGGAGAGAGAAAATTTTAAATCGAGTGTATAGGAGAGAGATTGAAAGAGAAAAAGAAAGAGAGAGCGAGGAGAGGGAAGGGAGAAAGGAGGACTCGCGGAGAAAGAGAGAGACAAGGTGGGCACAAAGGGTGTGGAGGGGTAAGGGAAGCACGAACAGAGGAAAGATGAGGCGAACGTGAGTCCCGGCGTGGGAATAAGCGGCAGGTGCGCGACGGCGCTACCGGGGAGCCACTTGTGGGGGCACAGTCCCCCCTCGATGGGCCCCCTCCGTGCCACGGAAAGCCACGGCGCTGAGACACGCCGGGGCCCCTCTCTCCGGCCCTTCGTAAAGTAATCAAAAAGTATTGCACGTGTAAAATCGATCCGTAAGCTACGGGGCCCCCGTAAGAGTCCCAAACTCGGTCCACTTCGGCTACCCGCCGGCCGTCCCCACCCTGGCCCACGGCGAACCAAGAAATCGAATTTCTTCCTGCCGCTTCGCAAACGCGGCGAAAGAACCGCGTTTTCT
>NW_017092693.1:0-573 GCF_001483705.2 Eufriesea mexicana
AAATAGCTAAACATAATGTGCCGAGAATTATATTGCTGGCCTCCCCGGAGCCAAGCAGAACATACTAGATCACAGTAGAGCGCAGTAATCCCCCGCACTGCAGCGTACACCACTAAAGGCAAAGATATTCTAACTCAAAATGTACAAAGGTAACATAACCGAACGTAGCATGACTAAACATAATGCGCCGCGACCACTATCGCAGGCCTCCCCGAAGTCAAGAAGAACATATTACAGCATAGTAGACACCGGATATCAACCGCAGAGCTGTGTATACTAAGAAACTCAAAGCTATCCGAACAAAACCCCAACTGACATAACCCAATCAAGCGTAGCATAGATCAAACGAACGTGCCGAGACCAGTAGTGCTGGCATCAGCAGAGCCGAGCAAAGCATATTTGAGCTTAGTGGAGAGCAGAAACCCAGCGAATAGCACTCTATAGCACAAAAGTCAAATCTGTCCTACCCTCACCTAACAAAACGTAGCATAATCAAACGTATTCTTACTCAACATATCGTGGCGACACTGCCACTGCTGTCTTCTCCAGAACCAAGTAGAGCACATTAGAGCA
>NW_017092694.1:0-573 GCF_001483705.2 Eufriesea mexicana
TCTGGGTCTATTCTAATCAAGGGCCGAACAAAATACCGGCACGACATTCCAAGGCTTAACAGTTATTTTGCTCGAACATTCTGGAAGGAGCTGGATTACTCTTTTCCAGAAGTTACGATTCGCTGTTGTTACTTAGCCGAATACAGGGTGGATATGAAAATCTCGTAACAATATTATTTTATATTATATTATATTTGTAGAGACGGATTGGTGATGGAATATATATTTATTTTATAATAAATTAACAGTGTGTGAGTGATGATTAAACATACGAACTACCTCTTCACATGAATCTACATCGATTCTCAACTTAAGACAGCGCTCAACTTCACAACTCAATAACAACTCAGTTTGCAACAACTAACAGCTTACAACTAAAGCTCTACACCAAACTGCCTACACTAAACTGTCTACAACGAACCGTCTACCAAGAAATGTGTCCAAAGAACTGTGTCCCGACCACTCTTAACCTTCTTTTATATATGTTCCTCAATATGCACAAGTTTTCTAATGCATCCCCCAACATGATCAATTATGATCGTGTTAAAGGCCTGACGCATCACCTGGGATTTT
>NW_017092695.1:0-573 GCF_001483705.2 Eufriesea mexicana
AATATTACAATAATAATTATATTGCAATACAATAACAATATTACAATAATAACAATATTTTTAATATCCTCATTATAATATTATTCTTACAATATTAAATATGATAATATTGTTAGTATTATTATTACGATATTGGATTTTGTAAAATTTTCAATATTATTATCGCAATAGTAAATGCTATAATAACATAATAATTACAATATTTTTAATATTGTAAAATTTTTAATATCCTTATTACAATTTTAAATATAATATTTTTTTAAATGCTGTTATTATGTAATATTAAATATAGTAATATTTTCAATGTTACTATTTTGATAATTTTGATTATAATATTATTCTTGCAGTATTAAATATGACAATATTTTCAGTATTATTATTACGATATTGGATGTTGTAAAATTTTCAATAATATTATCACAATAGTAAATGCTATAATATCACAATAATTATAATATTTTTATCACAATAGTAAATGCTATAATATCACAATAATTATAATATTTTAATATTGTCATTACAATTTTTAATATTGTAAAATTTTTAATATCCTTATTATAATTTTAAATATAA
>NW_017092696.1:0-573 GCF_001483705.2 Eufriesea mexicana
GAAGATATTTGACCGATTAAAATTTTATTTACTGTATAGAAAAAATTGAGTTTTATTTCACACGAAAAAATCGAAAGTACATTCTTGCCAACCTAATATATAAAGTACAGAGTAGAATACTTACATGTGTTTGCTTATGGGGATTAATTAGTGATCGTGCGAATGATTCATGTTTCAGGGAAGAATCCACGACCAATATGTGTGCCGGTACCCCGAATTCCAATCGTTAAAGCGTGCGTTCGATTTTATAACATCTATTTCCAAGGAAGAAACATCCACACGTGCGTGAACATGGAGGGGAAGTTTAGAGAGACCACGATATTTAAGGTAAATCGCGCCCATTTGCTGTTCCGGAAGGAAGAGACGTCTCTTTTCTCCAACGTTTTATGAATTATGCATATATTTCCAGGTCGGACTAGATTGCATTAGATTCGGTGCAAACGGCCTGGCTCTGGTAAAGCCGGAGGACGGAGGTGGATTAGGTCAAATAGAATTCTTACCAGGTGACGACGATGATGAGGATGAGGACGATTATGATTACGACGACAATGACGACGACGACGACGACGACGG
>NW_017092697.1:0-573 GCF_001483705.2 Eufriesea mexicana
CGATTCTTGTTTAAAATTCAACCGGTTCGAGTGATCGCGTTGATGTTCGCAGTCGTTGGTTTACCTAAAAGATCTAGTCCGATTTGTCGGTTTTTCCCTTAATTTGCAACGAACCATGGATTGAGCACTGGTCTCGCGAAACGAATTCGGTTAGGCACGTGTAATTGAGAAACGTGGACAGAGTGAAAGCGTGATTAACTTATGAACAAATTTGGAATAAATCCGGATAGTTTGACGTAGGATGAACCGAAAATGGCAGTGGCTTGTTGACAAAGAATTGTAATTTTTATTTATAACGATTTTTCGATCTTTCATTCATTAATGGTCCTCTCAAATTTTTAACAAAGTACCTATATCGATGAATAAGGTATATCTACATTTTAACGTTCAAGAAAGTTAAAAAATTCGTATGACTATAATTTTTGGAATAATTAATAAAAAGTCGTAAATGGGTGAAAATTTGAATGCACTCGTCGATAGATGACAGAGTGCAGAGATAATTTAGCAAAGCAAAAGCCTCGCTAACTTTCACTCTTATCCGCGTGATCGACGTCCCCCTCTTTACTTTTCTCC
>NW_017092698.1:0-573 GCF_001483705.2 Eufriesea mexicana
CCCCCCCCCAACCCAAGTATAACATGCTAGAATATAGCAGAGTGCAGAGACACGCTCCGAACAGAAGCTTCTGGCACAAAAGTCAAAGCTATCCTTACCAAACCTTAACAATCCTATCCTGACCAAAGGTAACATAACTGAACCCAACCCTCCGCGACCACTATTCTTGGCATCCACTGTGCCAAGCAGAGTACAGTAGATCGCAGTAGAGCGCCGAAACCCACCGAAGGGCAGTGGATATCACGAATGCCAAAGCTACCATAACCACGCCTATCCTAAGCTAATTTAACCGAACGTAACATAATTCAGCGTAACGTGCCGCAAACGCCATTCCTTTCGTATCATGAGCCAAGCAGAATATTGTAGTACACAGTAGAGCGCAGAAAGCCACAGAATAGCTGCGCATTGCACGAAAGGCTAAGCTATGCTGACCTAACCCGACCGAGCCAAGCACAGCCAAACGTAACCTAACGCAAACTGTCGTGCCGCGAACACAATTGCTGTAGTCCCGCAGGCCAATCAGGATATAGTAGAGCACAGTGGAGCGCAGAAATGAGCAGAATAGGAGAGTTT
>NW_017092699.1:0-573 GCF_001483705.2 Eufriesea mexicana
CTGTGGCGTTTGTCTCAGGTAATGGTCTTTTGGCAAGCAAGTGAGTCATCGCTGTTTTTGCTACTACATATATGTAGGATTTCTAGGTACATTAATCCTATGCAGATAGAGATCTGCGCGTCTAACAAACAATAACTCTCTTTCTGTAACAAAACAGGTTTTATTTCATTAAAATATTACACTAAGTTTCTCATACGTCTCAACTCAACTCTTCTGACACTCTTCTCAATTCTCAATTCTCTCCCATTCTCAACAACTCTCATCTAATCTCACTGCCTCGCGCCCTTGCATCCCTACTTATAGCTGAACGTATCTCCTTCCATACTCATTTTTTCCTTCTCGATTATTCGACATACATTCGGATGAAGGATTTGTCGCTATCGTTATTCTTTCGTGTTGAACCCGATGCCTCCGTTCGCCATTTTTCGCTTTTTCGAGAAGCCGCCCAACGCTTCCATGTACTTTCATGCACTCCGCACACTCATTCGCCCTGCTATCACTCTTAATGCATTGTTAGTGTCCTTCACAGCTCGCCATCCCACATATATAACTTCCCCCGACCTTTCAATAGTA
>NW_017092700.1:0-573 GCF_001483705.2 Eufriesea mexicana
ACCAACTACCGAAACTTTGGACCTGGAGCAAGCGAATTAGGCAAAACTCTAGACCACATGCTTGCTCAGGAACCGTTCCAGCCATACCAAGTGAAGCCGCACCAATGGTGCATGGAAGGCTCATCACAACGATCAGGATGCCGCTCATTGGAAAATTAAAATTTCTCGAAATAACCAATCAGCGTGCACATGCCAAGGTGAGGAGCTATTAATCACCAAAAACTCGGCAGAAAAAATTGAGACACGCAACAGTACATGACACAGCTAAACGAGACTACCTAACGTGCAAACTTGTCAATTTTAAACTGTGAAACGTTCACAGTATCTAGCGCGTTTCAAAAAAAGATTACTGGAGATAACTTCTAATACTAATAGCCTGATAAAACTGATAAAATTTAGAAAAATTGATGGGATTAACAATGATTTCCATCAAAGTGTAATTTGTAGCGGGAAATTAATTTGAGTATCAGCTGGTTTGTCTAATCTACGTTATCTATGTAAAATACTTCGTTCCGATCTACATCCGCGTTAATTTAATTCCTCTGGCTACCCAGGTTGTTTTATTCAGTCCAG
>NW_017092701.1:0-573 GCF_001483705.2 Eufriesea mexicana
TAGTCGAAGCTAACTTATCCTAACATAACCAAACGTAACATAGCCGAACGCAGACTAACTCCACATAGCGGGCCTGAAACAATATTTCTTGCTCAGCCAGATCTAAACAGGATATACTAGAGAAATGTAGAACGCACTGAGACACCGCATTGAAGTGTACAGCAAAAAGACGAAGGTATCCTCACCTAAACCAAGCTAACATTACTTAGCCTGACATGGACAAACTCAGCATTACGTGCCGCGACCACTATTGCTGGACTCCACAGGGCTAAGTAGATTAAAGTAGAGCACAGTGGAGGGCATGTATCCACAGAGTAACAGTATATAGCACGAAGGTCACAGCTACACGAACCAAACATACCCTAATCTAACGTAACCGACCGCAACAAACTCAACCTAACGTACCGTGACCGCTATTCCTAGATACCCCTGAGACAGGCAGATTGTGATAGCGCAACTTAGAGCGCAGAAGTCCATCGAACAGCATTGTCTAGCTCCAAAGTCAACGCAATCCCAAACTAATTCTACGTAAGGTAACCTAACCATGCGTAATGTAACACAACCTATCGAGCC
>NW_017092702.1:0-573 GCF_001483705.2 Eufriesea mexicana
TTATAATCACCTTTGCCATAAATTAATCGTTTCACATTCGGTGACTATAGCCACTTTTAACACGGGGCAACCGTTCGACGTTAGATGACTATAGTTTCCCGTACCATGAAGCAAAAGTTGGACGGTGGGTAATTGTAATCACCTCTACCATAAATTGATCGTTTCACATTCGATGACTATAGCTACTTTTAACACAGGACAAGCGTTCGACGTTATATGACTATAGTTGTCCGTACCATGAAGCAAAAATTGGACATTGGGTAATTGTAATCACCTCTACCATAAATTGATCGTTTGACATTGGGTAACTATATGCACCTCTAACATAGAGCAAGTGTTCAACGTTAGATGACTATAGTTATCTATACTATAAAGCGAAAATTCGACGTCGTGTAATTATAATCATCTTTGCCATAAATTGATCGTTTGGTATTGGTTAACTATATGCAACCCTAACATAGGGCAAGTGTTCGACGTTAGATGACTATAGTTACCTGTACCACGAAGCAAAAACTTGACGTTGTGTAATTATAATCACTTCTACTCCATTTGACATTGGGTAGCTATAGTCAC
>NW_017092703.1:0-573 GCF_001483705.2 Eufriesea mexicana
CCGAAACTAGTACTCGTGAAAAATTCAATTTTCGTGATATTCAAAGAGAGCTATCGAGGAGAGTGATTTTTTTTCAGTATCCTTCTTTACCTTGTCACATAGAACTACTCTTTCTCTACGAAACCAAATTTGATTTGTCATGCTACGATTTTTTTCCACCGAGATATAACATTTCGAAATTATACCGTTTTATCCTTCCGATGAAAATTCTAGGCTTCTATTCGCAGATTGAAAAATCGATCGACAGTGATTACTTCGGAATAAAGTATAGCACGGGTGTCTTTTTGTCCGGGAGTGTGCATAATTGAATAAGCTTGCGAATAAATTCCGTCATAATGAGCGATTCCGTGCAGCTGGAACCGGGCAGGGTCGATGGAAACGTTGGTTACAGTACAGCATGGTATCAGTTTTGCCCGCAGCCATGCCGGGATTCCACGATTCCAGTAAATCAATTACAGCCGGGCTCGTTTTCGTGTAATGAAGTCTGAGCGTGTCTGCCAGGCGCCTCGGGAATTTTCGATTTTAGCCGCGAATGCCGGCTGCTAGGCTTTCGGGTCCCTATCGGTTCCAGCA
>NW_017092704.1:0-573 GCF_001483705.2 Eufriesea mexicana
ATTAGTTTAATTTAAAAACAATTATATATTATATTGACAGTCTTAATATAAGTTAACTAAATCCGTTACCATCGTATAATTTCAGCAACCCTTCCGTTAAACTGACAAGTTCCGTAAATCTAGTATTAAGGAAATGTGTAATCCGTATCGCACTTGGGTCCCCAATGAGCTACCTGAATTTTCCAATTCTGGCCCACGATCGTAAAGACATAAACCAGGCCCCCATTTACAGGACCTCTTTCTTCTTCGTCCGTAGCGATGCATCCCTCCAGATCTATGAGAAAATTTTGTTTCGTGTAAAATATTAGAAATCCCATTAACTTGTTGCAATTAACCAGTTAAACAGTTAACTCGTTACACTAGAACCACGAATTTGTAATTTTTGCATAAATACAGTGTAGATAAAAGATATTAAAGTAATATTGATTAGCTAATGGAATAATAATATTAATCAATTTAATGGAAATAAATAGGTATAGATAATTATACCGCTATCCGAAGAAGGATCAATATTAATTTTGTCAAAAGTAGCTGTATTTTCCAATAATTCCGAAAATGGGAAATCTCGAAGAA
>NW_017092705.1:0-573 GCF_001483705.2 Eufriesea mexicana
TACGTAATGTTTTGTAAGGATGGCTGTGGCTTTTATCCTATATTTCGCTATTCGTAGGACTTCCGAGCTCTATAGTGCTCTGGTATATTCTACTCGGCTACCGCGAGGCCAGGAGTAGTGGCCTCGGCACGTCAGGCAGTGTTATGTTGCGTTCGGTTATGCTAAGTTTGGTTAGGTCCGGACAGGGTAGCTTTGACTCTTGTGCCACACACAGCTATTCGGCGGATTTCTGTGCTCTAAAATGCTCCACTATACACCGATCGACGCTCGGGATTCTAGCAATAGTGCTCGCGGCACGATATGGTGCGTTTGTCTACATTAGCATAGGCTACGTCGGTATGTGTCAGGTTTGGATATCTTTGACTCCTCTTCTGTACACTAAAATACTACGCATTTCTGCGCCCTACTTTCCTTTAATATGCTCCGCACGTCTCTGTGGTTGCCAGCAATAGTGGACGCGGTACGTAGGGTTGGGTCAAGATACGATTGGTTGAGTTAAGTTCCTTTGGGTTAGGCTCGAATAGCTTTGACTTCTGTGATGCACACTGCAATTCTATAGACTTCGGCGCTCTT
>NW_017092706.1:0-574 GCF_001483705.2 Eufriesea mexicana
TCTCCCCCTTCGCTATTTCCTTCTTTTTTTTGGGTTTTTTAGAGCACTTTTGAATAGATTTTTATCAAAAATATATTTCGTATACAGATGTATACGTAGTCTCTTTACACGCGACTTGGATCGTCCCCGCTCGACTTCTCCAGTTATTCTCACGGATATCAAAATTGCCAAGATCTTACTCATCGATCTCTCGTCGCTGATTTTCCCTTTTTTCCATTTTCTATTTTCCTCTGGATAAATTTACGCGTCGCCGGTCGAGCAAAGTGTCCTCCTCGCAATCTAAAATCACGCGAGTCCACAATTTGGCTTTCGCAACGCGATTCTTGATCCGCAGCGACCCTGGCCTTCGCGGTGTCTTCCCTCTACGATTATTTAGCTCATCTACGAAAGATCAGTCTGATGTATCGGAGATATAAACGCCGTTGAAAAAACGCGGCTAAAAACGTCGTGAGAAAAATCGAAGGCTGGAACAATTATGTTTCTCGAGTCTTATTGGTCGGCAGTTCGGTTCGTGGATCACCGGAAATCGTCCCTCGAGCTTGTTCTTCCGTTCACGAGATCACGGACCCTCTCT
>NW_017092707.1:0-574 GCF_001483705.2 Eufriesea mexicana
AATTTTAAATTTTTACAGATTTTCTTTATTTCTATTTTTCTGTGATAAGAAATATGGAAATTTTTGCATGAATAATTATTATATATATATCATATAATTAACTAAAAAATAATTTATTGGCGAATTTAGTTCTGTTTTAATTTAACATTATTACAGATTTTCTTCTTTTGTATTTTTCTGTGACAAGAGATATATAAATTTTTCAATGAATAATTATTATCTATATATATCATATAATTAATTAACACTGAAATTAAGTGTATTTAAATTCATTTAATTAATTAAAAAATAATTTATTGGCAAATTTAGTTTTGTTATAATTTAAAATTTTTCATAGATTTCCTTTTTTCCTATTCTTCTGTGATAAGAGATATGGAAATTTTTCAATGAATAATTGGAACAATTTTTCTTTTTTCCAAATGAAAATGATTAGTTATGTTAAAGTAATAGGCTAGTTTTAAAGATGATGTTTATAATTGAACAAATATGTAAATAGCACGAATACAACGCATATGAATTTTCAGGTATTTCATTCATTTGAAATTCAATGGTCGCCAAAAGCAACTAGAAAAAA
>NW_017092708.1:0-574 GCF_001483705.2 Eufriesea mexicana
TATGGATGGATGGATGTGCGAATGTATGTATGAATGTATGGATGTATGTTTGAATGTATGCATGCGTGTATGTATTGACGTATGTATGGATGCATGCATGGATGTATGTAGGGAAGTATTAATGGATGTGTGTATTGATGTATGGATGTATGGGTGGATGGACGTGTGGATGGATGGATGTGTGAATGGTTCGATATATGGATGGATGAATGTATGGAAGGATGAATGTATGGATTGACAAAATGTACGGATGGATGTATGTATGGAACAGTGGATGTACGTAAGGATGAACGTATGGATGTATTTATGACTGTATGTATGTATGTATGGACGGAGGGATGTATGAATGGAAGTATGGATGGATAGATGGGTGTATGGATGGATGGATATATGGATGGATGTATGCTTGGGTCGATGCATGTATGCATGCGAGAACGTGCGGATGGTTGTCTGTATGGACAAATGGATGTGTGGACGGATTGAGGTATGAATGGACGAATGTATGGATGTTTCGGTTGATGGATGTATGTATGTACGGATGTATGGATGGATGTATGTATGAATGGAAGGAAGT
>NW_017092709.1:0-574 GCF_001483705.2 Eufriesea mexicana
GTATATAGTAAGCTGTAAATATGTACAAAGAAACAAAGAAAATATATCAAATAAAATTAGATCGTTGGAAATTGAAAAATGAAAATTCCACTTGAATATTCTAGCATACGAGACTGTAACAAACGAAGAAAAATGGCACATACTTAGTGCCCATAGTGCTAGATACCATTAATTTCATCAAACAACGGAGAGGTCCATAAATCATCTTCTAAAATCGAGCAGCAGTTTTACATCGTTACATCCAATCACCAATTGCAGAGCCTTATCGCATTGAAAATTCAATCAATCACGTCGCTCTCATCTTCTGCCTACTAGATACCTTCAAGTATATAGCTGAAAACCACAACCAATTATCGTTGACTAGGTTGTCTCCGATATTCGTAAAAATTTGTTTACTTTTCTGATATCGGAAGATACAAAGAAATCCAAAAAAGTCATTTAGAAATAAAAAAATTTGAAAGCTTTATTTAGAAATAAAATATTCGAAGACTAATAACACAAAAATAAGAAGTTTTTATTTTTTATTTATTATTACCTAACCTTGTAAAAAATTATTCCTCCAAATGATACTAAT
>NW_017092710.1:0-574 GCF_001483705.2 Eufriesea mexicana
TTTGGCAGCCATCGAGGCGTTCAGTTTCGAAATGGATTACGGAGAGTGAGTCGAAAAAAGCGGCATTGTGCTTCCCGGTTCCCACGTCGCCGGCTCCTTTGCTTCTCTTTCTTAACCTCGTCTCGTGTCAATGAGACTTCGCGCTTCATCAGCTTCCGGCGTCCAATCGCGTTATCGCGTGAAAATTAAACGACATAATTAGCCGCCGATCCACTAGTGCCCTCTACCTGGAGGAACGCTCCATCAAAGGAACGATCCTGATCACCATCCTCGCCGTTCCCTTTTTCATCGCTGCTTCGACAAGCCTGTGTGCTCTTTGCACGTTTCCAGGTTTCGTAAATATTTGTTTTCACGTTGAACGTTGCTTCCTTTTGTCAGACGTTAATTTTTACGAGGTTTAACGAGCGAATATTTCAGCACTTGAGGTCGACGAAAATTGCTAGATTTTGTAAACTTTATACATTTTTCTGGCGCAATTCTTTCAACGAAATTGACATTCATTTTTAATGAAACACAGACAACAGGAAAACTGAATCTGTATTATGTTAATTGTTAAACAACTATGACTTTGCGA
>NW_017092711.1:0-574 GCF_001483705.2 Eufriesea mexicana
AAAAAAACGAGAAGGGACGTAAAGAGCGTGTGCCTGCATCAAGGTGATCAAAGGAGGACACCGCCAAAGACTGGCATAATGAAAGTTTGAAACGAGTTGGCAAGATGTGACGAGATGGATGCGAACAGCGTAAACGTGGAAATTGCAGTACACCTTAGGATGACGACGTGACAATCAATCTCCATAAAGGATATACAGCTATACGAAAGTTCTTACGAAGTGGTTACATAATAAGAAAAGTTCACGTGAAGAGGATACCGAGGGCAAATAATTTGCGGGGAAGAAGAATGATTGGCTCAGTGAAGCGTTAATGCACTTGAAATAATGGCTTATCCTCGATTGCATTGCGGGAAAAGTTTGTGAAAGACATTGTTAGAAATTGTCGACGAAACATTTCTAGATGTATCTCTGTGGAATAAAATTATTCGGTGAGTTAGAAAATATATTATTCACGCGTAATTGAAGATTTAGGTATTTCATCTAAAAAAGGAAAAAGAAAGTTGTACATGTGTTAGTGGTGGATGAAATTTGAATAACAACAAGAACAATTCTTTATTTAATTAGAAAGATTATA
>NW_017092712.1:0-574 GCF_001483705.2 Eufriesea mexicana
CTTCCATACAAACGTATCATCCATAAATTCGTACATCCATACATACATGCATGCATACATCCATCCATCCATAGATACACACATCCATACATCCATCGAACAATACATCCAAACAACAAACCATCCATCCACCCATCCCAACATCCATACATACATCAATGCATATATCCATAGATACACAAGTACATTCTTGCAAACATACATCCATACACACATCCTTTCACACATCCATCCATATATCCATACATACATCCATACAAACATCCATACATACATCCATACATAGATCATTAATAACATCCATACATGCATTCATACATACATCCGTCCCTCCATACTTCAATCCATTCATTCAACCCTCCATCCATACAGCCATTCTTCCATACATACATCCAGCCATATATCCATCCTTCCGCATATCCATCCATCCATACATCCACCTATCCATACATCCTTCGAACCATACATCCATCCATCCTTACATCCTCCGACCAATCCATCCACCCATCCGTACATCCATACACACATCCGTACATCCACACACAGATCAATACATATATCCATACATACACAG
>NW_017092713.1:0-574 GCF_001483705.2 Eufriesea mexicana
GTTTTCCGCGCTCTACTTTACTCTGGTACGTTCTGCGCAGATCTGTGGGGGCCTGGAATAATGGCCACGGCAGGTTAGGTGCGTTAGGTTACGTTTGGCTTGATTAGGTTAAGGTAGTTATGGCCAGGACAACTTTGACCTTTGCGCTGTACACTACCGTTCGGTCGATTCCAGCGCTCTAGATGGCTCTACTGGCCTCTACTGTGCTTTGGGGAGGCCAGGTCGTAAATACAGGTCGTGGCACGCTCGGTATAGTTATGTTATGTTCGGTTTGCTTAGGTTCGCATAAGTTTGGCTAGGATGGCTTTGACTTTTGCGCTATACACTGCTGTTGTGTGGATTTTTGCACTCTACTCTCCAATAATGTGTTCTGTTTGTCTCTGGGGATGCCAGCAATCGTGGCCTAGGCATGTTGCTCTGATTTATGTTACGCTTGGTTAAGTTATGTTGGCCTGAGTTAGGTTTAGATATTCTTGGCTTTTGTGCTACACACTGCTGTCCTATGGACTCCTGCGCTCTACTGTGCTCTACCTTACTCTGCTTGCCTCTGGGGCGCTAGGAATAGTAGGCGTTG
>NW_017092714.1:0-569 GCF_001483705.2 Eufriesea mexicana
AGATCCAATTCACGTGGTATAGCCGTCGCAATGCAACAGAATCTGGTTGAAAAGTTTAACTTTGCGGAGATTTTCGACTAATATCGCAGTGAGCTACCTTTCTTGCATAAATGAGGCGGAAAGATTCTATTGGCGTGCTATAGGCATTGCAAAGCTATAGAATCTTCCCGGAAAATTGAATATTATAGACATTATCGACTAATATCGTGGCTTCCTTGGATAAGTAAGTGGGTAAGATACTTTTGGAGAGCTACAGCCATTGCAATGCTGTAGAATCTGGCTGGAAAGTTTAATTTTATTGACATTTTCGACTACTATCGCTGTGAGTTATCTTTCTTGCATAAAGAAGGAGGAAAGACCCTATTGGCGAGCTGTAGCCGTTACAATGGTTTGGAGTGTGGCTGAAAAAATCCATTTTACTGACATTTCCGGTTAATACTGTGGTGAGCTAACTTTCTTGCATAAATAAGGACGGAAGAAACAATTGCCGTGCTAAAGCCATTGCATTGCTATCGAATGTGTTTGGAAAATTCAAATTTATTGACATTTTCGACTAACATCGTGGTGAG
>NW_017092715.1:0-575 GCF_001483705.2 Eufriesea mexicana
CGATGCGAGACAAAATGATTTTTACAAAAACGTGGGAAATTTATAGAAAAAAATGAAAACTGAAAAGCGGATGAGCCCTTCATATTACTACAGATTAGTTATAAATTAGTTATTATATGGCTACGTATATAACATTTGTATACGTTGCACTAGTTCCAAGAAATATTAAATATGATAAGGTGTGCTATCATTTTACGCCGGAAGAGCATCTTTCTTCGATATGTATTGTTCGTTCTTTGTTTATTACATGTTAGCACGTTGTAATAGTGAGCATCTGGGCAATTAAAAATAATTCGCTATTGTCCATCTCTGTGCGTGCATGCGAGCAAAGCAATCCTACTGATTGCCTATGAATCAGCAAACGACTCCTTCTAAGCTCCCTACTGTATTATGTTCTACTATATTGCACTGTGTCTCGCAAGAAGTCTCGCGAGACGGTATAGGGGGAAAAGAAGTAAGTCGATCTCTTTGCTTATCCATTTCGTCGATAGCCTTTGTTGGGTGACTGCTTTGATCAACATATTAGCTAGACCCGAAAATATGCGTTAGCCGAAGTGCTTCCCTTCTACTCTGAT
>NW_017092716.1:0-575 GCF_001483705.2 Eufriesea mexicana
ATATTGATTTTCCTACTACAAAACTGCTATTTTTATATATCATTTTTTAATTGCGAAATTATTTAATTGCAATTTTTCAATCAATTAGTCTAATATTAATTTAGTAGATAAGAACGATAGAACTCAGAGATTAAGGAAAATGATATATTTTTAATCGAAAATGATCACAAGAAGACAAAGCTCAAACAAACATCTAAAATTATTAAAAATTACTAAAATTCGAGTGATGTTGATTACACTGTCCAACAAATTTTAACTTTTTCTCTAATTTGTAATATTCATCAGACAATTCTTGCAGAGTTTACTTTCCTGACCAAGAATCCTTAATCGAAATTGCTCTATCACCTACAGTTTCCAAAAAATGTGAGTTTTTCTGATAATAATACTAAATTATCAAATTTATCATTAATAACAAATTAATATTTTTAATGACATATTACCCGAAGCATGAATTTATAATAAAAACGAAAAAATCAACAAATTCTTGTTTATTATAAAAGATACGTCATTATTAAATAAAATTGGCAACGATCGTGATTTTCCGTCGATCTTCAGCCTATCGTAGATTATATATA
>NW_017092717.1:0-575 GCF_001483705.2 Eufriesea mexicana
GTTTTGTCAGGACAGCATTAACTTTTGGTCTGTACACTGCTATGCGCTAGATTTCTGCGCTCTACTCTGCTCTAGTACGTCCTGTTTGGCTCTGTGGATCGCAGCAACAGAGGTCTCGGCACGTAAGCAAGAAATATGCTATATTTGGTTTTATCCTGTTGACTTGGTTAAGGCTCGGCTAGCTTCGACTTTTCCGATATACACTGCATTTATACGGATTTCTTCCCTGTACTCTCCACCAGTGCGTTCCGGTTGACTCTGGGAAGGCCAGCAATAGTGGTTTCGGCACGTTATGTTGTGTCTTGTAATGTTCGGTTAAGTTGGTGAGGCTATGTTCTGTAAGTATAGCTTTAACTTTTGTGCTGTGCGCTGCTGTTCGTTGGATTTCCGCAACCAACTGCGCTTTAGCGTATCCTGCTTGGCTCTGGGGAGGATAGTAATGGTGGTCGTGCCACGGTAGTCTTAGTTGTGATACGTTTCGTTGAGTTACGATTTTTTAGGTTAGGAGAGGATAGCTATGACTCTAGTCCTATAGCCTGCGACTAGGTGAGTTTCTGCGTCCTACGGTACTCTAA
>NW_017092718.1:0-575 GCF_001483705.2 Eufriesea mexicana
TTAGCTTTGGGCAGCTACAACTTTTGTGCTACACACCGCGATTATATGGATTTCTGCGTTCTACTTTTCCCTAATATCTTCGGCTCGACTCCGGCGAGGCCAGATATAGCGGTCGCGGTACGTTAGGTTTAGTTATGTTACGTTCGGTTAAGTTAAGGTTTTATATATTATGATAGGGGTGCTTTGACTTTTGCGCTATACACTGCTCTTCGTGTATTTCTGCGCTCTAGTGTGCTCTGGTATATGCCGCTCGTCCCTGGGAAGCGCATCAATAGTTTCTCGGCCCGCTGTTTTGGGTTGGGCTACGACAGGTTGGGATAGACTAGGATAGGTAGGGTTTGCGTATCTTTGTCTTTGTGCTGTACACTGCTACACGGTGAATATCCGCGCTCTACATTGCGCTACCATACTCCCCTCGACTCTGAGGAGAAGAGCAGTGGTGTTCGTGGCTAGATAGCTTGAGGTATGTTACGTTTGGTTAGGTCAGGGTAGGCTACGTTTGGTTAGAATACATACGGCTTTCGTGTTATTCACTGGAACGAGGTGGATTCCTGCGCTCTACTGTCTTTTAATAC
>NW_017092719.1:0-575 GCF_001483705.2 Eufriesea mexicana
CACCGCGATTCTATGGACTTCTGCGCTCTACCCTCCTGTATTATGCCGCGCTTCGCTCTGTGGCGGCCAGCAATGCAGGTCCCGGAACGTTAGCTTCAGTTATGTTACGGCTGGTTGTGTTGCATCTGGCTAGGGTAGGAAGGATAGCTTTGACTTTCGCGCTGTACACTCCAATTCGTTGCATTTCTGCGATCTACTATGCACTAATACTCTGTGCTTGGTTCTGAGCTGGCCAGCAATGGTGGCCTCGACACGTTACGCTTGGTTAGACTCTGCTTGGTTTGGTTAGGTTAAGTTAGATTTCGATTGAATATCTGTGATTTTTGCGCTATACATTGCAATGCGGTGGGTATCTGCGCCCTACCCTGCCCTATTACGCTCTGCTTGGGTCTGCGAGGTCCAGTAATACTGGTAGCTTCACGTTAATTGGAGAAAGATTGCGTTTCGTTCTGTTAGGTTAGGTAGGGCCTGGTTCGGATATCTTCGGCTTCTAAACTCATCACTGCTGTAACATGGGCTTCTGCACTCTACTGCTCTCTACCATATTCCGCTTGTCTCTGTCTGCGCCAGCAATA
>NW_017092720.1:0-575 GCF_001483705.2 Eufriesea mexicana
TACGTAATATCATATTACAAACGTGACGCTACATTAATTTACAATACGCAGGAAGCACGCAATAAAATATTAAAAGACATAATAGGCAACCTTACCATTTTCACACCACTTCTAATTTCATTCGACCAGTCACCGAAATATCATTCTCAATTTTATGTTCATATGTATGTGCTAAACCCACTGTACTAATTCCGTCTAGCTACCTTTACTAATATGCATGACCTAATCGGAAAAACTTATACTGTACTAATTCCAGCATTATATCGAATTTCCCTTGCTATAAGATATTCTCAAAACGCCTACATAAATGGCTACTCAAAATGGCGACAGAAATAACCTTTTACATTTTTGTATTTACCAGCAGCACATACACGCGCTTCGTTACCAAATACGAATTAACGCCCACGTAGTATAGAATCCTTGCGAAGGAAGACGGAAGGAACCTTCTATCCCTTCACGAGTATGCATGTGTACATCGATTCTCGTAGTTCTCTCTCGTGAAGCTCCGTCACTTGTACCAGCCATGGTCATGTGGTTGCAATGGGAAAAATGGTCGGGAGAAAGGGAGGAATAAG
>NW_017092721.1:0-575 GCF_001483705.2 Eufriesea mexicana
CACTGCTATTTGGACGATATCTGCGCCCTACAATGCTCTACCATCCTCTGCTTGCCTCTGGGAGGCCAGCAACTGTTGTCGTAGCACGTTTGGTTGAGTTTGGTTACGTACGGTTAGGTTAGGGTAGGTTAAGTTTGTTTGGGATGGCTTTGACTTTTATGCTACTCACCGCCATTCGGTGGATTTCTGCGCTCTACTGCGCGCTAGTATGTTCTATTTGGCTCTGGAGAGGCCTGGAGCATTGGTCTGGGTTAGGTTGCGTCTGATTATAAGATGTATGTTTTGGTTAGGACATGATAGCTTTGCCTTTTGTGCTATACACGTCTCTTCCGTGGATTTTCGTGCTCTGCTGTCATCTAGTGTTCCCTGCTCTGCTTTGGGAGTTCCAGAAATGGTGTCAGCGGCGCGTTATTTTGAGATATGTCACGGTTTGTTAGTTCAGGTTTGTTTGGGAAAGGTTGGGATATCGTTGACTTTCGTGCTATGCATTGGCTTTCTATGGACATCAGCACCCTATTCTCCTCTAATATGCTATGCTTGGCAACGGGGAGGCCAGCAATATTTGTCTCGGCACG
>NW_017092722.1:0-575 GCF_001483705.2 Eufriesea mexicana
GATTCTGCTTGGTAGCAGTCTTGTGTGATTTTAGAATGAAAATGTGTATTTATGTGTGCTTATGTACGTGTGTTGAGTGAAGTTGGTCGAGGAACGGTAGAGTAGTTCATTTTGGTGTCTTTTAGGAGAGAGTATACTAATTGGGAAGTTATGGCGAAGTACACCTGTTATAGATTAGGTTAGCAATCTTTTAACATCGTTTCAGAATGTTTGTAACAAAAATTATTACCTTGACAGGTATAATGAACCTAATCGAGGAATAGTACTGTAGTTGTTGCAGAAGATGTACATACGAGGAGTACTGAAGTACATCTGAAGCGTAGCATGAAGAAAATAGAGGTAAATCATATTTCTCAATTTTATTAAGCCTGTGCACTACACTAGCGCCACAATGGCGATATTATTAATCAGAAATTCGCAATTTGGCCTTCATTTCGTGAACGAATAAGAGGATATTCGAAAGCAACGTACAATATTAAGCCTTTGCACTCGAGAGGTGTCCTTCAGACATCTGATAAAATTTCGAAGCTCGATATTAATTAATATATCAAATTTAAAATAATGTAACAGTGTAC
>NW_017092723.1:0-575 GCF_001483705.2 Eufriesea mexicana
CAAAGTATAATAGAATATGCAAATTATTAATTTGAAAAATTAGATATTTTTTGATTCAATACTTTAAATAAATCCCATTTAACTAAAACTTTATTTTTATTTGGTTTCTGGAATTAAATAGATATTTTGAAATGATTTGAAATATTTACAAAAATAGCAATTACTATTGAATTAATTATAGTTTATCTTCCATTCTTTTTCTCTTTTTTTTTGCATAAAAATTCCTAAAATTATATTTGTTTTCACAACTGCTTGGCAATATAAAAATTAGAAAATCAATAAAAATGAACTTATCACATATTTCCTGTGTGGTCTTCGTATCTAGCTAATTATGCACATGCACGTGACTATCATGTGATAAATGTTAATAATTGCAAATTGTTCTGATATATTCGAGGCTATACAAGAAAATTGGCTATGCAAGTCGACCATTGGATATTTTTATGTTTTTCTAGTATTTCCATGCTCAAGTAATTACGTAATTACTTACTGCCCATGTAGCTATTAAACACATTGTAAGACGAGAACTAAATAACCAAAAGAAATAGGCAATCTTTTCCTTTAATTTCGTATCT
>NW_017092724.1:0-575 GCF_001483705.2 Eufriesea mexicana
TTATATTGTTTGTAATTTGTGTTTGTTTCAGAAATCATCAGAAAACCAGTGGATGAATATTTATATCCCATGTAATATTCTTTCCTCTTCCCCTTACTTCTATCTTTAGATAGAACTCACAGAACCCATAAAAAAGATATATTTAAATTTATATACAAGTTTATATAGGTATAAATTTATATGTAAGATCTATAATAAGATAGTTGCGTTAAACCTTTGATAAGTAGGAATACCTCCAAAATTATTTAATTATTATATAAGTAGGAATACCCCGCAAAATTATTGAATTTTTATATAGGTAGGAATACCCCTCAAAATTATTCAATTATTATATAGGTAGGAAAACGCCCCAAAATTATTTGGTTATTATATAGGCAGGAATACTCCCCCAAAATAATTCAGTTGTTATATAGGTAGGAAAATGCCCCAAAATTATTCAGTTATTATATAGGTAGGAATACCTCCCAAAATTATTCAATTATTATATAGGTAGGAAAATGCCCCAAAATTATTGTTATTATATAGGTAGGAATACCTCCAAAAATTATTTAATTATTATATAGGTAGGAATACCC
>NW_017092725.1:0-576 GCF_001483705.2 Eufriesea mexicana
CTTCGAAAGTTTATTCAGCGGTGCGTTCTCTTGGTGATGTTGCATTTGTCGCGGTGCAACGTGATCCCTGGCAAGATAAATGAACCTCACTCCCCTGTTTCCTAGGGGCGGAAGAACGGAACCGTAGGATACGCAGACGTGCAGAGGCGCTCGGGCCAGAAACTCCGGCTATCCCTGTTCCCTTTCTCTTGGACGTAATCTGAGACATCATCTCGACAGACAATGTAGCATTCGTCGCGCAAATTGCACGAGGAGCATCCAAAATGGTGACACTGTGTTTGTCAGTTAATCGTTGGTAAATTATGGCCTGATACCGCCAACTTTGTTTCGCCGCTTTTGTTCCCGGTCGCGCCGTTTCTATGGTTAAACTACTTTCGTTCGGTCCTCTAGTGGCGTAGAATTTTAGAATTTAGCTACAGTGGAATTTAAATCGATGCGACGATTTATGACAGTTCTTAGGTGACTCTTCAGTTGGAACTTGTTGAAGCTTCTTTGTAATCTTTGTTTATCCCGCGTTAAATGATTATGTATGTATTGTAATTGTACTTTCGTTCTACGTCGCGCCGATTCTATGGT
>NW_017092726.1:0-576 GCF_001483705.2 Eufriesea mexicana
GGGTTCACTATTTCATTTGGAATTGTTCAGTAAAGCAGGGACCATCGTCGTGAAGATTCACGATCACGAAAGGTTACGGGTGTACAAAAGGCCGTACTATTCCCAGGCAAAACGTAGGCCGTTGTTGCCGTCACCGTAGCTACTGTATGCCGGTTAGGAGGTTCTCGTCCCACGCCCATACACGACTCTTATTTTAATGTGTGTGAAAATTACACGAACGGCTTGAAATGCACGCGATGCACGAGTCGCACGTGACCCCAATTTTATAGTACCCTTCGTTCTCATGCGACATGAAAGAAACGGTGGAAAGGTATTATTTTTCTACGCCAACTACGCTGTTTTATCTGTGCCAAATTTTATTGGTTTTACTTACGGCTAACTTACTTATTACTACTCGTCGTTTCAAGAAACAAGCAGACTTTCAAATATTTAGAAATACAGGGAAAGTTAAAGTAATTAAAATTGAATATTTGTCTAAAAATTGAACATTGATAAATATTTTAAATATTTTTAATTATTATTAGTTAAGGAACTAAAATTATTATTTCAAATATTATATCAAATATATTGGTAAGT
>NW_017092727.1:0-576 GCF_001483705.2 Eufriesea mexicana
GTTTATTGTTAGACTGAGGTAGAATTCCTTGGTAGTGATGCTTGTTTGTCTTTTTGGGATTTTGAGAACTCTCGTACGACTCTTGCCTCGTTGGTTTTATAAGTTCGCATATTTAGTAATTGGTTGGGGTGAAATGTAAATGGCGGTTGTGTATCTTCCTATTGATTGTGAATAATATTGAGGCTGTGCGTCAGCTTCTACATTTTTCGATGTTGGTGGATGTTTAAGCAAATTAGGTCCTTATGCCCATCGTCTCAAGGAGTGATTTATTGACCCTTGCTAAGGTTCATTCAAGTGGTGACCAGGCGACAACGAGTACCCACGAGTCAAAGAACGCTGGCAATAAGAACATAAAACAGTCCCCCAATTAACTTGGAACGTGCGATGCTAGGACCGCAACACAAGAATTACGTTTCTTTCACCGTTTCTTATCCTAAAACTTTTTCAATTTAGTCTGGGAAAATTTTATTACACTCTGTAAGAAATAGTTCTTTATAATTGTAGTTTATTATACCATTAATAATAATTTTAATATTAAATTTTAATAATAGTTTTGTACTTTAATAACAATTTTAT
>NW_017092728.1:0-576 GCF_001483705.2 Eufriesea mexicana
TATCCAAACGTAATATAAGCAAACGTAACCTAACTTAAGCTGAAGAACCGAGACCACTGTTGCTGGACTCCGTAGAGTCGAGCAGACCATAGTAGAGCAATGAGGACCACAGAAATCCAACGAATAGCAGTGTATAACTCAAAAGCGGAATATATCATATCCCGACGTAACGTAACGAGACCTATCCAAACGTAGCCTAACTCAACCGAACTCGCCGTGACCACTATTTCGGGAATTCCCAGAGCAAGGCCGGGAATATTAGATGATACTGGAGCGCAGAAATCAACCTAATAGCAGCGTGTAGCACAAAAGTCGAAGCTACCCTGTACTAACCTAACCAAGCGTGACCGAACAAAACGCAACCTAACTGAACCCAAGGATCGAGACCACCATTGCTGGCATACCCAGCGCCAAGCAGAATATACTATAGCGCAGCACAGCGCAGCAATCCACAGAATAGCTGCGTATAGCAAAAAAGTCGAACGTATCCTTACCTAACATGGCCTAATGTAGCATACCCGAACGTAGCGTAACTCAACATAACGTGTCTTGTCCAATATGTCTGGCCTGCCCAGA
>NW_017092729.1:0-576 GCF_001483705.2 Eufriesea mexicana
CATTTATTTCGTTCCATGCAGAACTCCATAAATGGTACAATTTTTAATAACTCTGATGATGTAAAATCACACTTAAATCAGTTTTCTGCTGGAAAAAATCAAACGTTTCATGGACATGGAATTATGACATTGCCTGAAAGATGGCAAAAGGTCATCGAAAAAAATGGACAATACCTAATTGAACAAAGTTATATTCTTAAGCAAAAATTTAGTATTTTCCTTTTTACTTGAAATCCACAATCATTTAGTTGCCAACACAATATTATAGAGATTGTATATCATTGCATTCCGTATAATATCTGTTATACTTGTGTGAAAGAATTCATGAGGAAATAGATTTGTTTAAACAGTTCAACTTTTTCTTGTGTTCTAATTATTCACAAAACAGAAATATATTTGAATTATGCTGCATGGACCATTCTATACAACAGTGTCTCTCATCCTTTTATGTTTGTAATGATAATACTGTTCAATAAGAATTTTAATTTGTAATATCCATTGGATATTTCCTGTAGAGTTTACTTTCCTGAAAATGAATCCGTAATCGAATCCTCAATTTTCGAAAATCGTGAATTT
>NW_017092730.1:0-576 GCF_001483705.2 Eufriesea mexicana
TTATTATTTTGTAATAAATATATACTAGCATAAGAAAGCGTAAAAAATAAACTTTTTTATTAAGAAATTTTATTTACAATGTGTTCATAGGCGAAAAATGAATGTAAAATAAAAAATAGATCGAAAAATAATTACCAAAACTATGACCGGGAATTGAACCCCTGTGTCATCCAGCATAGGAATTCTCGACTGTCGCCGTTAGGCCACGACTCTAGTTTACAAGTATTATAAGTAAATCTATAATTAATAGTGTAATAAGACTTCAATCGTAAATATTTCAAAAACTATTGAGTAGTTGCGGCTATAATAATATATTTTTTAAACTGCATGACGATATCTACAAACCTGCAAGGTTTCAACTAAATCGGTAACCCGAAGGGTTTGCACTCTCCTTGTAAGACATATAGCACCGTAGTAATTATAAGATAGGTCCCTAAGCTAAGTCCCTTATACGCTTAGGATCGAATAATAGAGATAAGTATTGCCAAAATAAAGTAGCATAATTTAACCTTTTAGGTACGACGCACTCGTCCATCACTCTGTCTCCCAGAGAAACGCAGGTACTGCGATCTTCGC
>NW_017092731.1:0-577 GCF_001483705.2 Eufriesea mexicana
CGGGGGTCGCTTCACGGTGGGGCCAGGCTTGCCCCCTGCTTTCCTTTTCGTGTTATCGTCATCCTGGTACGGCATTCCCGGCTTCCCGCCCCCGGTTGATCTTGGTCAGCCGTGGTACGAGCTTAACGACTCCATGATACTCGAGCCACCACTCAAACCGTAAACCTGTGGTCGTGTTTCGCAGGAGCGAGGATCTGACCTTAGCCGGCTGGCCGCGAGGATGATAACCTGTATAAAAATTTCTCAACCCTTAAGGCTATGGCGCGTAGCCTTGGAATACAACTCCGCCACCGGATATGTGGGGAGGTGGCTGGTGGGACTATCAGCCAGTGAGCGGTCACCTCCTGATATCTGCCACCCCCCGGGACGTATATAAGCTTCCTTAGGCATGGAGGCTCTGTTCAGGATGACTAATATTTCCCTGTCATTGTAGAAACAAACAAAGCGAAAAAGAAATTCAAAAGCGCAGAAAGATGGTAAGCTCGAGCAGCAGCTCCGATGAGGAAGTGGATGAAAATATTGGGAGTGTTTCCCGTCCGTACTCTGTGTCGTCTCTAACGATCTCGAGTTCAGAAAA
>NW_017092732.1:0-576 GCF_001483705.2 Eufriesea mexicana
TCATCTTTACACCTTATGTTGAGTCAGGTTACGTTCGGATATGGTGTGTTAGGCTACGTTGGGATAGGACAGCTTTACCTTTTGTGCTGTGCACTGCTATTCGGAGGACTGCTCCGAATCTGCTGTGCTGTAGTATGTTCTGCTTGACTGGGGGGGGGGGCAGCAATAGCTGCTTCGGCACGTCAGTTTGAGTTAGGCTGTGTTCGGCTATATTCTGTTGGTTTGTGTTAGGTTCGAGTAGCTTTGACTCTTGTGATATGCACTGCGATTCTACGGACTTCTGCATTCCACTGTCCACTAGCGTGTTCTACTTGACTCTGGAGAGGAGAACAATAGTGGTCTCGGCACGATATGTTGGCTTATATTACGTTCGGTTAGGTTGGGTTAGGCTATGTTCGGTCAGGATAGCTTCAACCTTTGTGTTGTACACAGCTATTCGGTGGATTTCTGTAATCCACTGTGCTCTACTATGTCCTGCTTAGCTCTGGGGAGGGCAACAATAGCGGCCTCGGTACGTTAGGTTGTGTTAGGCTACGTTTGGTTATGCTCTGTTGCTCTGGGTTAGGTTTGGGTGGC
>NW_017092733.1:0-576 GCF_001483705.2 Eufriesea mexicana
TCACCGATTTAGTTGAAACTTTGCAGGTTTGTAGATTTCGTCACGCAGTTCAAGAAAATATATCGTTATAACCGCAACTACTAAATAGTTTTTGAGATATTTACCATTAAAATTTTATTACTTCTTTAATTACAGATTTATTTCCAATAGTTTTGAAGTAGGGTCGTGGTTTAACGGCGACAGTCCAGAATTCTTATGCTGGAGGACAGAGGGGTTCTATTCCCGTCAATAGTTGGTATTTTTTTCAATCTATTTTTTATTTTGTACTCATTTTTCGCCTATGAAAACATTGTAAATAAACAATTGTGAATAAAATTTCTTAATAAAAAAATGTATTTTTTACCCTTTCTTATGCTAGTATATATTTATTACAAAATAATAAGAATATTATGTAAGAAAAACAGTTTTCTATAGCAATCTTATTTACTGTAGAAAGAACACGAAAATATGAATAATTATTAACAACAAATTAACTAGCATCAAATTATGTACAAACATTGTACAACAATGTTACCTATAATTCCAACTTTGCTGCGCAGCTATAAATGTTCATGAATTAATTACAGAAACTTGGAA
>NW_017092734.1:0-577 GCF_001483705.2 Eufriesea mexicana
TAGACAACTATTGCTGACCTCGCCTGAGACAAACATATTATAATACAGCGCAGCAGAGCGCAGTAAGCCACCGCATTGCAGTGTACAGCGTAAAAGTGGAAGGTACCCTAACCCGACCTGTCCTAACCTAACCCAGCCGAACGTAGCATAACTCAACATAAATGGCCGGTACTAGTATTGCTGGACGTCCCAGGGCCACGCAGAGCATATTAGAGCAGAGTAGAATGCAGCAATCCACCGAAAAGCATTGTAAATGGCAAAAGTCAAAGCCTTGCTGTCCTAACCTAAATAAAAGTATCATAACAAAACACAGCCTAACTCAACATACCGAGCTGAGACTACCATTGCTGGCTCTACCGGCACATAGCAGAGCACATCAGAGCAATCTAGAGCGCAGAAATCCACCTCATTGCAATGAACAGCACAAGAGCCGTAGGTACCGTTACCAAGCCTGACCGAAAGTAATCTAACAGAACGTAGCATAGCTCTTTACAACGAGAAGCGTCCACTGCTGCTGGCCCACCCGGAGCCAAGCAGAATGTAGTAGAGCACAGTATATCACAGAAATGCACCGAAT
>NW_017092735.1:0-577 GCF_001483705.2 Eufriesea mexicana
CGCGTGCAATTGCTCGCACCTTCGTGGTCACGAGCCTGTTAATTTGGTCATCAAACCGCGTACGATTTGAGACACTTGGGCTTCTTCTGAGTCGACGTGCGTTACATGTCGCCATTTTCAACTAAGCGAAGTCGATGCTCACGTCGAAATACTTTAATAAGAAAATAAAGACCAACAAATACAATAACTAAACCAAATAAAACATCAAAAGTATTGGTTTTATTTATTCTTTGGGTCTATCGGATTGGGAATTCAGCTCGAAACCACTGATAGTCCTTAGGTCTTAATCCGTCGCATAATTCCACGTCTTCACGACGGCCTGAAGAGAAGAAACTCCCTTAGAAACAGAGGTCAATTGGTTCGCAGACCTTAGTGTCTCATCCTCATGAAACGCGATACTTCCATAAGGCCTACGACCCTATTTGACAGAGCTGTGAACTTAGATTCTAGATCCTCAAAGGAAGATGTTGCCGAGGAACAACGAGGAATACAACGAGAAACCCCTTTAAGATAGATGGACAAGACTTCAGGCTCATGGAGAATCATGTCAGATTAATCTAAACAAATCTCGTCCATC
>NW_017092736.1:0-576 GCF_001483705.2 Eufriesea mexicana
CCCCCCCCCCAGCGACAAGCAGAATATAGTAGAGCACAGTAGAGCGCAGAAATCGGAAGATGGCCTTGTGTAGCACAGACGCCAAGACTATCCTATCCTAACCTCACCAAAAGTAGCATAACCAAACGTGGAGTAGCGTAGCATAGCGATCCGAGACCACTATAGATGGCCCCCCAGATCCAAGCAGAATATACTGGAGCGCAGTAGATCGCAGAATGCAGCCGAATAGCAGTGCATAGCACAAAAGTCAAAGCTATCCTGTCCTAATATATCCAACCTTAACATAATTGAACGTATCCTACCTCATCATAACGTGCCGCGGCCACTATTGCTGGCCTCGCCAGGGCAAAGCAGAATGTGGAAGAGCGCAGTCGAGTGCAGAAGTCCACCGAACGATAGTGTATAACGCGAAAGTCGAAGCTGCCCTTACCGAAAATAGCTAACCCAAACTAGCCACACTTGACATAGCTCAAGCTGCCGTGCCGAGACAACTATTGCTGGCCTCAAAAGGAACAAGCAGAGAATATTAGAACAAAGTGGAGCGCAGAAATGCGCGGATAGGTGTGTATAGCACAA
>NW_017092737.1:0-577 GCF_001483705.2 Eufriesea mexicana
TGCGGAATCGGTCCGTTTAAGACCTCGCGCACCGCTCGCTTGGGTTTGGTGCGGTATAAGCGCTGAATGCGCTTAGCCTCCCTACTACGTTCCTCGCGACCCGGAAGGTTACCGGTCTCTCGCCAACTGGCCCCACCCCGACCGGGGCCCGGGCCCGCACACTCCGCAGCCGGCCAAGGTCGACCGCCCCCCGCCCCCGCAGCCCACACACTGAGCAGACGAGGTTTCTAGTGCCTCCCGGATGGTAAAGTTTTAGATGTTTAGTGAGCCCTCCAAAGTTGGAATATGTCCATTTCCCCTTAACGCCCGCCCGTGGAGATAAGGTATAGTAGAATGGGCATCACACTTGGATGGGGAGAGGAAATAGGATGTCGATGTTATAGGTGCCGCCGCCGGCAGCCGCTTCGGAGTCGGACGCGGGATACATAGTTTCAAGGAAAGGTGGGAACAATGGTTGGTTTTCCCTATATTTTCCGGGGCGCGCGAGTTAAGAGAAAACGAGGAAGGAGCAAAGAGAAGAAGAGAGCATATGTACAAAAGAAGAAAGCGACAGAGAAGATGGGCAGGGGACCGCGAG
>NW_017092738.1:0-577 GCF_001483705.2 Eufriesea mexicana
TACTGTATCCTCAACTTTGAATATCTGTAGCGACAACTGATGTAGCCATTGATAATTCTTGAATTGCTATGAAAGGTAAACGGTTAGTGAATATATTGATGCAGAGGATATTGTACGGCGTAGGTGGCTATAGCAAGTACTGTTTTGTTGAATATTATCATTTATAGCAGTATTTGATCTACCCATCAATCATTCTAGAATGGCTATAGAATTAAAGTTATCAGCAAGTACATTAATCCAATGGGTATAGTACCGTTTGGATACAAATCCTCCGTAATGGATTGTTCAATGCTAATACCTCTAGCTGTAATTGACCCATCCAATAATTCTTCTGTCACTGATAGAAGAGGTAGATGATCAGAGCATGCATTAAACCAATGGCTAGAGTACTTTGTAGATGGCCATACCCTGTACTCTAATGTAAATTCTAATACCACCATCGACAATTGATCTTTCCATTGGTTATTCGAGAACTGCTATACAATTTATGTGACCAGTGAATAAATTATTCCAATGGCTATGGTGCTCTGCTGAGGGTTAAACTTAGTAGTGTACTGTCAATTGGCAATATGTCGAT
>NW_017092739.1:0-577 GCF_001483705.2 Eufriesea mexicana
TAACTGCAATTAACCTCTTAGGCACGGCTGAATATTGCGCGGGACTGTTTCTCCGTAAATGACATAGCACTGCATACCTGACACTGACGTATCAAAAACAGAGACTATGTTCAGTCTACATAGTGTCAACACTGTTACAAAATCTTGCGAAGGCAAAGAAAGGTGTGAAACGAAACATATGGAAACGATCATTTGATTCAAACAGTGAGCTATTGAGCCACTAGAGTGAGCCACTATAATAGCTCCTCGTTCGGAAAGCCACTATAGTGGTGCATCGTGCCAAAGAGGTTAAGGATTAACAGAAATTAAATTATTAATCGGAATTAACGATTAAAAATACAATTTGAATCGTCACTTTGAAAATGGATCGACTCGTAAAATTTTCGAGATTTTTGTTCGATATTTACGTCCAGTCGTCATCAATCGTATGATTTCCATGTTTTAATTTTGGAAAAGGATAATATTAAAAACCTGAAATAATGAGAAATTAAAATAATAGCAAGTAAAAATATATGTAAGCAATAAACTGTAAATTTCTATCGAGATACACCTAATTCTGTTTTTACACGATAGATAC
>NW_017092740.1:0-577 GCF_001483705.2 Eufriesea mexicana
TGGGGAATTTTATCATTCAAGTGACAGAAAGAGGATGTGAAGATTTTAGATTTCTAGGGAGTTGAAAAGAGGAATAAATATCTTGGTAATTATGGAAATGATCCGAGTAAAGGAACCCAAAGAAATTATTTTATTATTATTATTGATCTCATGATTTTTGGCAAAGTGACGAAAAATTGAATTGTTAATTCAATATTTTAGAATGGGACTTAATTGCCAACACAAATATTGAATAATTTCATAAAATATAAACCATAAAATAATTTGGGGAATTTTATCATTCAAGTGACAGAAAGAGGATGTAAAGATTTTAGATTTCTAGGGAGTTAAAAAGAAGAATAAATGTGTTGGTAATTATGGAAATGATTCGAATAAAGGATCCGAAAGAAATTATTTTATTATTGATCTCCTAATTTTCCGTGAAGTAATGAAAAATTGAATTGTTAGTTCAATATCTTAGATTTTTTAATATTTCAGAATGGATCTTAATTGCCAACACAAATATTGAATACTCTATTAATTTCACAAAATATAAAACATAAAGTAATTTATGGAATTTAAGTATACAAGTGACAGA
>NW_017092741.1:0-577 GCF_001483705.2 Eufriesea mexicana
TCTAATATGTTTTTCTTGGACCCAGTTACACCAGAAATACTGGTCGCGTCACGTTACGTTTAAATAGGTTACGTTTGGTTATGCTAGGTTTCGTCGTGATAGGTTGGGACAGCTATGACTTTTGTGCTGCATACAGCTATCCTATGGATCTCTGCGCTCCCTGTGCTCTACAATGTTTTGCATGTCTTTGTGGACGCCAGAAGTAGTGTTCGCGGTACGTTAGGTTGTGTTGCGTTACGTTCGCTTAGGTTACGTAAGGATAGATTTGGCTAGTGTAGCTCTGACTTTTTCGCTACACGCTGCTGTTCGGCCGATCTCTGCGCTCTGCATTGCTCTAACATATTCTGCTTCGCTCTGTGAAGGCCAGAAACGGCGGTCTCGGCACGATAGGACGTGTTAGCTTACGCTAAGTTAGGTTATTCTAGTTAGGGTTTGGTCAGGATAAGTTTAACTTTTCTGCAATATAATGCCCTTCCACGGATTTCTGAGCCCTACTCTCCTCTAGTATGTTCTGCTTGGCTCTCGCGAGGCCATAAATGGTGATCGTGTCCCGTTAGGTTTTGTTATGGTACGCTTG
>NW_017092742.1:0-578 GCF_001483705.2 Eufriesea mexicana
TATACACTGCAATGCGGTGGATTTCTGCGCACTTTAGTGCTCTAGTAGATTCTGCTTGTGTCCGTGGGCGCCAGCAGTACTGGTCTCCTCATGTTAGGTTGAGTTAGATGACGCTTGGATGTGTTACGTTTGGCTAGGTTAGGGGAGGCTACTTCGACTTTTGTGCTATTCGCTGCTATTTCGTGGTTTTCTGCGCTCTAGTGCGAACTAATATTCTCAGCTTGGCACTGGGGTGGCCAGTAATGATGGTCCCGGCATGTTAGGCTGAGTTCGGCTGCGTTTCGGCTGTTTAGGATGGGAAGGCTATGACAGGATATCCACGGCTTTAGCGCCCTACACTGCAATGCGTTGGACTTCTGCGCTCTGCTGTGTTGTAGTATGATCTGCTTGGCGCTGGGGATGCCAGAAATAGTGGTAGCGACACGTTATGTTTAGTTAGGCTACGTTTGATTGAATTTCTTTGCGATAAGTTTCGTGAGGATGGCTTCGACTCTCGGGCTATACACAATTATCCGGCGGGTTCCTGTGATCTACTGTTGTCTGCTGTATTCTGCTTGTCTCTGTGGAGTCAGGCAGCA
>NW_017092743.1:0-572 GCF_001483705.2 Eufriesea mexicana
TGGATGTATGCATGGATGTATGTATGGATGTTTGTATGGATGTATGTATGGATGTATGTATGGCTGTATGTATGGGTGGATGGTTGTATGGTTGGACGGATTTACGGATTTATGGATGTATGGACTTATGCATGTGTGAGTGAATGAATGGATGGGTGGATGGACGGAAGAATGAATGAATGGATGGGTGGATGTGCGGATGCCTGATTGGGTGGATGGGCGTATGCATGGATGGATGTTTGGATGGATAGTTGTATGGAAGGATGGATGTATGGTACGATAAATGTATAGATGGGTGAATGTATGGATGGATGGCTGTATGGGTGAATGGATGTATGGATGGATTGAGGTATGGATGGTTTGAGGTATGGAAGGGCGAATGTACTGATGTATGGATGTATGGATTTATATATGTATGAATGAGTGGATGGATGGATGCTTATATGTATGGATGTATGGATGGATGGATTTATGGATGGATGGATGTATGGGTGGATGGATGTATGGATGGATATATGTATGGATGTATAGAGTTATATATGTATGGATGTATGGATGGATGTATGTATGGA
>NW_017092744.1:0-578 GCF_001483705.2 Eufriesea mexicana
AGCACAAAAGTCAAAGACATCCTGACCAAACATAGCCTAACCTAACCTAACCGAACGTAACCTATCCCAAACAAACTTGCCACGACCATTATTGCTCGCCTCCTCTGATTCAAGCGGACGCGAGTAGAGCAGCGCAGCGCACACGCATCTTCCGGAGAGCAGTGTATAGCACAAAAGTCTAGGCCCTTCTGTCCTAACCAAACCAAACGTAACGTAACCAATCGCAACCTAATAAAGCCTAACGTGCCGAGACCACATTTGCTGGACTATCCAGAGATAAGCAGTGTATACTAGAGCAGAGTAGGGTGCAGGAAGCCAGCAAATATCAGTGCGTTGCATAAAAGTCAAAGATACCCTAAGATAACCGGACCTAACCTAACCCAACCAAGCGTAGAGTAACTAAACTTGTCGAGCCGGGACCTACATTGGTGGCCTCCCCAGAACCAAGAAGAACACTCTAGTGGAAAGTGGAATGTAGAAATCCGTAGAATCGCATTGTATTACGGAAAAGTCAAAGCTACCCAAAACAAAACCAAACCAACAGATCATATCCAAACAGCCTAACTCAACCTAACGTG
>NW_017092745.1:0-578 GCF_001483705.2 Eufriesea mexicana
TCGTCACTCAAATATGGGTGACGCTATTCTTTTTTCCAGTTAAATAGGATTTTCAGTTGGACTTTTAAAAGGAATTTAATGAAATAAGCACTGAAATATGAATACAGGATATGCAATATAAAAATATTAAAAATATGCATATTATATTGTAGGAATTTTCTTTATTGGCTGGCTTTTTCTGACACACTGACCTGGCGATTAATATCGACGGACTCTCCACAAGTCTTTTTCTTTCTTTTATTTACGCTATTCAACCCATTATAGGGTTATTAGCAGTGTGCACCTTTTGTGCATACTAACATTACAGAGTATTTACATGTATAATATTCTCATTCTAGAACTTATGTCCAATTCCTAATTATTTGTCAAGAACATTGATTGGTACAGACTGAACGATCTGGATTTATAGTAGAGTAGTCAAATAGTATATGCGATTATAGATATAGTTTATGGCTTCTGAGGAACTGGTGTATGTTTGGAAGAAGGCAAATAGTTGGTTTGCTTAGGAAAACGTCTGTCGAATATGGAGGAAAGTATCCCTTGCAGCAAAGTTTGCGAATTAATTCGTTTCTGTTACT
>NW_017092746.1:0-578 GCF_001483705.2 Eufriesea mexicana
AGCAGTAGTAGAGTGGGAAGGGTTAAGCTTCAACGGTGGGATGAAGTTAGCAATTAGTTTGAGTGTTTGTAGCGCTTTGGATATTAAGGACGAGTTTAAAAATTATTACTTAATAGTATTAAGGATATTCTGTTAAATAGTTGGGTCACTTAATTCAGCAAACGAACCACGTCATGTTGCAAACCACGGGAACATAAAAGCTATATGACTTACCTTGAACTGTACTACGCATATGCTACTTGAAAAATACCAGCACATGTTTTATATCGGACGAAGTGCAGACTGCCGAATATTGGAATTAATTTAAACAAGTAATTAATTTGTCAGATTACAAAGACGATTGAGATCCGCCAATTGGACAATGCTATGGATGTGATCAATTATCATATTAAACACTATCACCATTCGCTATATTCTTGACTAATGACGATTACAACAGTTGGTAGTACCTTGATTGAAGTATTGTGCTCCTTTTGTCAAATGCATGTCTACCATTTCTTTATACAATTACCATAATTTCGCCAGCTACGCCTAAAGGAATAATGTTAATGCAATTTCCCTTGTCGTACGCATTATAC
>NW_017092747.1:0-578 GCF_001483705.2 Eufriesea mexicana
CACTCATAACGTAAACATACGTAACACAACTCATCTTAACGTGAGGCGAAAACTACTGCCCCCCCCCCCCTCAGAGCCAAGTAGAACATATTAGAGTGGAGTAGACAGCGGAAATTCATAGAATCGCAGTGTATACCAGAAAAGTCAATGCTTTCCTCGTCTAACCCATACAAACATAACCAAGCCAAGCAAAGCCTGACACAACATAACGAGCAGCGACCACTATTGCTGGACGCTGCAGGACCAAGCAGATTACAGTAGGGCGCAGTAGAGTGCAGAACTCCTCCGAACGGCAGTGTATGGCACAAAAGTCAAATCCATCCTGTCCTAAACTAACCCAACGTAACATAACTTAACCTAAAGCGCCGAGACCGCTATATTTGGCCTCCGCAGAACCAAGCAGAATATGCTAGACAGCAGTGGAGAGTAGAGATCGACCGAACAGCAGTGTAAGGCACAAGCGTCAAAGCTATCCTCCTCAAACCCAACCTAACCTAACTTGACCAAACCAGGACTAGCCAAACTTAACGAACCGATGCCGCTGTCTCTGCCCTCGCCAGAGCAGAGCAGAGCATACA
>NW_017092748.1:0-578 GCF_001483705.2 Eufriesea mexicana
CCACGGTTACGTCTGTTTTGTTAATCACGTGTCGTATGATACATATGCGCAACGAATTCGGTGTGCGTCCGGATATCGCGCATGGTAACCGAAGTGTATTAAAACTAATTCTATGTTTCAAAAAAAATTATTTCACTTGGGAATTGGAGAAACTTGACGCCACTGATACAAGAACAGTGGTAGCAATGTTTCCATTGGTATGAATGACGAGTGAATGAGAAAGAATCAGCAACTATGGATGAGCAAGAAAGAGTGAGCATGAGTGGCAACTGCTTTCAGGAAGTAAGCGTGGTGTGTCCAGTAAAATAAAAGTAAAAGTAAAATCTAAAGATAGTATTAAGATCTACGTACAGAATATTAATATACATATATAAAGTGCTCTTCCTTAGTTATTTATGTTATACAATCATTTCCATATCTATATTAACCCTTTGCACTCGAGAGGTGAGCTTCAGTCACCATTTCATAAAATTTGGAGGATCGATATTAATTAACATGTCAAATTTAATGTAACAGTGCGCGAGGTATCGAAATCAAATAATTCTACAATTCTATTATTATACAATTCTGTATTTACT
>NW_017092749.1:0-578 GCF_001483705.2 Eufriesea mexicana
GTTATGCTATGTTCTGCTGCTTTGGGTTTGGTTTGGGTAGCTATTGCGTTTCAGATATACACTTCGATTCTACTGATTTCTGCGTTCTGATTTACACTAATGTGTCCTGCTTGGCTCTGGGGAGGCCAGGAGCAGCGGTCGCGGCAGGTTAGGTGATGTTAGGTTACGATAGGTTATGTTACGATTGATAACGTTAGGAGTGGATAGCTATGTCATTACAGATATAGTCTGCTATTAGGTCGACTTCTGCACCCTGCAGTGCTCGGATATTTTCTGCTTGTCTCTGGGAAGACCAGCAATAATGGTCTCTGCACGCTTCGTTGATTCGAGTTAGATTCGGTTAGGTTGTGTTTGGCTAAATTTGGTTGGGACAGCTTTTACCTTTGCGCTGAGACCTGCTGCTCGGTGGAATTACGCGCTCTACTTGCTCTTGTATGGTCAGCCTTGTACGGCGGGGGGAGGGGGGCAGCAACAGCTCTTTTGGCACTTTAGGTTGGATTTGGTTATATTTGGTCAGGGTAGCCTTATCGTTTCTGCTTTACGCTGCTATTCGGTGGATTTCTGCACTCTACTGTGTT
>NW_017092750.1:0-578 GCF_001483705.2 Eufriesea mexicana
ACCCCCTCCAAACTTACGGAATCGTGGCATAACCGACCGCATCCGAAGTTACCCTGACGCGACGCGACCAATATTTCCGGCCACCCTAGTGCCGAGCAGGACCTACCAGAGCACAGTGGTGCGCAGGAAACCACCGAATAGCAGCGTACAGCGCAAAAGTTGAAGCTACCCTGACCAAACATTGGCCAGCCCTACCTAACCGAACGTAACGCGGCTCAATATTACATGCCGAGATCACTGCTGCTGGCCATCCCAGGACCGAGCTGAAAATATTAAAGCAATGTAGCGGGCAGAAATCCACCTAATAGCAGACTATAGCACTAAAGTCGAAGCCATCCTCTCCCAACCTCACTAAACGTAATATGACCGAACGTAACATAAGTCAAATTAACGGGCTGAGACCGCTATTGCTGCAATCCCCAGAGCCAAGCAGGACGTACCAGATCATAGTAGAGCGTATAAATCCACCAAATACCAGTGTACAGAACAAAAGTTAGAGCTACCCTTACCAAACATGGCTTAACCAACTTAGCCGCACGTAACCTGACGCGACATAACGTGCGGAGAACGCTATTGCT
>NW_017092751.1:0-579 GCF_001483705.2 Eufriesea mexicana
CAGAAATCCGCGGATAGACGTGTATAGCACAAAGGCCTATACCAATCTATTCTAACCTCACGAATGTAACATAACGGATCGTAGCGTGTCTCATCCTAACGTGCCGAGGCCATGATTGCTGGCCACCTCAGTGTCAAGCAGAGCATACTAGAGCACACTGGAGTGCAGAAATCCGCAACATTCTAGTGTATAGCATAGAAGTCAAACATATCCTTACCTAACTTTGCATAAACTGACCTACCCAAACGCAGGGTAACTAAAAATAACGCGACGAGACTAATATTGCTGGCCTCCAAGATCCAAGCAGAGCATATTAGAGCACATGTGAGCGCAGAGATCCGGCGGAATGTAGTGAGTAGCACAAATGTCATGGTTGCCTATCCTAACCAAGTCAAACGTAACATACCCGCAAGTAACATAACTCAACCCAACTTGTAGAGACCGCTACTGATGGCATCCACGGAGACAAGCAGAACGTACTAGAGCTCAGTAGAGCACAGGTATCCATCGCGTTGCAGTGAAAAGTACAATAACCGTAGATATCCTAGCATAACCTGTCCTAACCTAACATAACCAAAC
>NW_017092752.1:0-579 GCF_001483705.2 Eufriesea mexicana
CAGACTTAGCATCCATACCCCAGACTTAGCATCCTTACCTCAGACTTAGCACCCCATACCTCAGACTGTCCACGTTGCTGTTCGAGTAGCAAAAATGGCGGAAAATAAGTTCTATGTCGGTCGAATTCAATTACGAGATCATAGTATAATATCTGACATTGTATAGCACGGTTTTTCACCCAAATTGTAAAATTTCGTGGGAAAAATCGACGAGGGTGTCGATTTGACGTTGGACTTACCGGTTAAATGACCGGCAGATGAAAAGATAAGAAAGGATCCTCAGAGAAATATTTGGAAGAAAAAATGGGTAGATAGAAGTCAATAAAATAATACTATCTTGTAAGTAAATTTCGATTTCTGTCCTTGTATATATAAAATTGGTAATAAGTGTATAGATACTCATTTATGAATAATAAAGGTTAAACACATTAATTAGAAGTAAAATAAATATGAAATTTAATAAAAATAAAATGAAATAGAAAATCAAATAAATAAAAATTAACACTGCAAGTAATTACATGTAGTATGAAAAAATTAATAGTACAATGGTACTCCGAAATTTGGGAATTTTATTGTTAG
>NW_017092753.1:0-579 GCF_001483705.2 Eufriesea mexicana
CATCGACGAAAAAGTGTTTATCTAGAATCAAAAATGTTTTAATCTCTGCTTTCGTTACACTGCATTTCCAATACAGCTTTTCTCATAATTTATTATTTTTATTATTTATTATTGTTAAAAGGATTATAACTCGAAGGAATAGTAGTCAATGGAAACTGTGGGAAAACTGTACAAATCTTTATTAAACGGACGAACGATTAGGATTAGCCTGTTTAGGGTTACGCAGGTCACAAGTCGTCTTCAGAAGATTGGAGACGAAAAACAAAACGCAGGGGAAGGGATCACCTCTATATTGCTAGGATGTAGAGTTTACTTTACTATTTAATTTTACTACAACAGTTATTATTTATTTTATTTTTATTATCTTAGTAAGGGACATCCGAATGGATTTTTATAATAATTCACTGTCTCCTCGAGGTGTTTCAGAATGATTGTGGTCTATACTTCTTGGTGAGGGCTAGTCTGTAGAGTCTAATAGTATCTACGTCAGTTGACAGTTTAATTCATGGGATTCTTATTAACACATTGCGTACGGGTCACGAGATATCTCGTTTTCAGCTTTCTTCGATTGAATCTGTG
>NW_017092754.1:0-578 GCF_001483705.2 Eufriesea mexicana
CTGCGCCCCAGAGTGCTCTAATGCCCTCAGCTTGGCTCTGAGAAGGGCAGGAATAGTGGTACTGGCACTTCATTTTGCGTCAAGATACGTTCAGTTGGGTTCCGTTAGCATAAGTTTGGTCAGGAGGGCTTCATCTTTTCAGCTGTGCACTGCTTTTCGGTGGATTTCTGCGCTCTATTGTGCTCTAGTATGTCCTGCTTGGCACTGGGCGGGGCTGCAATAGCGGTCTCGACGTGTAAGCTTGAAATAGGCTATGACTGGTTATGTTCTGTTTGTTTCTGTTGGGTCTGGGTGGCATGGACTTTTCCTATGTTCCCTGCGATTCTATGGATTTCTGCGTTCTACTCTCCACTAATGCGTCCTCCTTGTCTCTGGGGATGCCAGCAACAGTGTTCTGGGCACGTTGTGATGGGCCATGCTACGTTCGGTTAAGTTGGGTTGGTCTAAGTTTGGATAAGGTTGCTTAGCTATTGTGCTGTACACCGACTTAGGGTGGGTTTGTGCTCTCTACTGGACTCTAGTATGCCCTGATTGGGTCTGGTGAGGTCAGCAATAGCGGCCTCGGCACGATAGGTTGA
>NW_017092755.1:0-579 GCF_001483705.2 Eufriesea mexicana
TAGCCAAACGTAACGCACGCAACCGAAGCCATACTCAACCTTACATGACGTGACCACTATTGCTGGCCTCCACAAAGACAAGCAGAATATACTAGAGCACAGTAATGGGCAGGAGTCCACCGCATTGCAGTGAATAGCACAAAAATCGAAGATATCCTAACCTAACCTAACATGACCCAACCGAAACTAACCTAACGTTCCGATACCACTGGTACTGGCCACCCCTGAGCAAAGCAGGACATATTGGAGCGCAGTAGGGTGTGGAGAACCACCGAATGGCAGTGAATGGCACGAAAGTTTAAGATACTCTGTCCTAGCATAGACGAACTTGTCATATGTTTGCATAGCCTAACCAAACCCAACGCGCCGAGACCACTATTGCTAGTGTCCCCAGAGCCAAGTAGAATGTAGTAGAGCGTAGTCGAGCGCAGATATCCATCGAACAACAGTACACAACAGGGAAGCCCAGGCTACTGTTTCCGAAATCAGCACAACCTAAACTGACGAACGCAACCGAACGAAACCTAACGTGCCGAGACCAATATTGCTGGCACTCCGAAGGCCAAGCGTACTTTCGTA
>NW_017092756.1:0-579 GCF_001483705.2 Eufriesea mexicana
AGCTTTGCCTTTTGTGATATACCCTGCGATTCAATGGATTTCTGCGTTCTACTCTCCGCTAATGTGTTCCGCTCGGCTCTGGGGAGGCCAGCAATTGTGGTCTCGGAATGTTAGGTTCAGTTAGGTTACGTGTGGTTGTGTTATGTTTGTTTGGGTTAGGCTTGGACAGCTTTGACTTCTGCACTGTACACGGCTTTTCGTAGGAACTTTGCAGTTTACTGTGCTCTGATATGCTCTGCGTGGCTCTGAGAAGGCCAACAATAGTGGTAACGGCACCTTAGGTTGTGCTAGGTTGCGTATGGGCATGTTACGGTTGGGAAACGTATTTCTGGGTTAGGTTTGCATGTCTCTAGCTTTCGCGGTATACACAGATATTCGATGGATTTCTGCACTCTTCTGTGTTCTAGTATGCACTGCTTGGCGCTGGGGGGGCAGAAATAGTGTCCTCGGCTCGTTAGGTTTAGATAGTCCACGTTTGGCAGTGTTAGATTAGGTCAGGTTAGGTTATGACACATTTGACCTTTCTGCTATGCGCAGCTATTTGGTCGCTCTCTCCGCCCTACTGTGCTCTAGTATATT
>NW_017092757.1:0-579 GCF_001483705.2 Eufriesea mexicana
AGCGCGAAAGTGAAAGCTATCCCATCATAATCTAGCCAAACGTAAAGAAACCAAGCGTAACGTATCTCAACCTAGCGCGCCGGGACTACTGCTGCTGTCCTCCCCTGAGCAAAGCAAGACATATTACAGCGCAGTAAAACACAGAATTCCGTATAATTTCAGTGTACAGCACAAAAGTTGAACATATCCTATATAAACATAACCAATCGTCTCATAACCAAACGTAATATGACTCGACCTAGAGTTACGAGACAACCGTTGCTGGCCTCACAGCGCCAAGCAGGAGATATTAGTCCACAGTATAGCGCAGAAATCCACCGAATGTCAGTGTGTAGTACGAAAGTCAAAGCTACCCTGACCGAACATAGCAGAACCTATCGTGCCGGGGCCACTATTGCTCCTCTCCCCAGAGCAAAACAGTGTGTACCATAGCACAGCGGAGCGCAGGAATACACCGAATAGCAGCGTATAGCACAAAAGCCAATGCCATCCTACCCTAACCTAACCAACCGTAACATAACAAAGCGTAAGCAAACTCTGCCTAACGTACTGTGACCGCTATGGCTGGCCTCCACAGAG
>NW_017092758.1:0-580 GCF_001483705.2 Eufriesea mexicana
CGTACGAATCGGCAGAAACTCTGTTGATTGGGTTTCACTGCAGCCAAAGATTCAATCAGAACTGAATAATTACATTCCGGCATTTCGTGCTGACTTTCCACGTAGAAATCCTCGTATCCCTGATCTCGTATGACCCGATCGTACCGACTCGTGTCGTACACAGAGGCTCCCATGCTAGACACTAAGACTGAAACAATCGCCCGTTGTACTGAAATGAACACGGTATGGATATAAATCGGCAGATTGGTAATCGAGCTTTCGATTTTCGTGTTTAATTATAAAAACGAAAAAGTGCTACGGAGCTTCCATAAAAACATAAATTAAAGCGATATCTGCACGCGTGGATTCAAAGTGAGTAAAGAGATAAAATTTGTCGGACAAAATGCTTCTATTTTAATTGGCTAAATATTTGTGAAACGATGCTCCATTGCAGGAAAATACATATAAGAAAGTATAAAAAATACAATAAAAACAAGTTAATGCTGCTAGGTGTTGAAATTTTGTCGTAATTTTATTTCATTTTATTTATATTTAATTTCCTTTATTTAATGTAATTATATTGTCTTTGACTTAGTCTAAT
>NW_017092759.1:0-580 GCF_001483705.2 Eufriesea mexicana
AGCTGAAAAGTCAAAGCCATCTTGACCAGACATATCCTAACCTAACCAAAGCGGATGGAACGTAACTCAACCAAGCGTGGCTCGAACATTAATGCCGGCCACTCCAGGGACAAGAAGAATATTTTGGGGGACAGTAGAGCGCAGACGTCGACCAAATAGCAGTGTATAGCGTAAAGTTATGGCTGTCCTTTCGTAACATAACGAATCGTGTCTCAACCATACATAATTTATCACAAAGTAACTTGCATAAACCGCTATTGCTGTGCCCCAAAGCCAAGCATAGCACATTATAGAGCAGTAGAGCGCTGATATCCGCCGAATAGTAGTGTGTAGCACAAAAGGCAAAGCAATCATTTCCTAACCCATCCAAACGTAGTATAACCAGACGCAACATAACTTAACCTAAACGCCGATACCACTATCGCTGACCTCCACAGTGGCAGGCAGAGCATAGCAGAACACAGTGGAGCGAAGAATTTTGCCAAATAGCTGTGTATAGCTCAAAAGTCGCAGCCATCCTTTCCTAACATAGAAACTCGTGACATTGCCAAACGTATACAAGCTCCACCTAACGTGCCGC
>NW_017092760.1:0-579 GCF_001483705.2 Eufriesea mexicana
CCTTTGTTCTGCGAAGGCCAGGAGTAGTGATCGCGGCACGTCATGCTTAGCTATGCTACGTTTTGCTAGGTTTTGTTGGGTCAGGTTTGGTTAGGGTACCTACGGCTTTTGAGTCATTCACATCAATGTGGAGGACATCTGCGCACTACTGCGCACTAGAACATTCTGCTTGCCTCTGTGGAGGCCTGCAATACTGGTCTCGTCTCGCTAGGTTGTGATATGTTACCTTTGGATGTGTTAGGTTATGTCAAGCTCGGTCAGGCTTTCTGTGACTTTCGTGCTGTACGCTGCTATTCGGAGGATTTATGCGCTCTACTGTGCTTTAGTGCATTCTGCTTAGCCCTGATGTGGCCAGCAATATTCGCGGCACGCTATGCTGAGTTAGGCTACGTTTGATTGAGTTATGTTTTGCTATGTTTGGTTAGGATGGCTTCGACTTTCGTCCTTTACACTATTATCCGGCCGGTTACTGTGATCTACTGTGCTCTACAACACTCTGCTTGGCTAGGGGGAGGACAGGGACAGTGATCGCTGCACGTCATGTTGGGTTATGTTGCGTTTCGTTAGTTTAGGTTAGGG
>NW_017092761.1:0-579 GCF_001483705.2 Eufriesea mexicana
ATATCCTCAACTAGCGAAGCGTAACATAACCGAACGTGAGAAAATCAAAATAACGTGCCGAGGGCGCTATTGTTTATCTCTCCATGGCCAAGCAGAACATAGTAGAGCACACGTAGATTGCAGATATCCACCGAAAAACGGTGTATAGCGCGAAAGTCATAGGCATCCTGACCAAACTTCGCCAAACATAAACTGACTAAACGTAACCTAACTCAACCTAACGTGCTACGAACACTATTACTGACCTCCCCATGTTCTGGCAGAGTATAGTTGGCAAAGTAGAGCGTAGAAATCCACCGAATAGTAGTGTATGGCATTAAATCCAAAACTACAATATCCTAACCCAATAAAACGTAATATGACAAAGCCTAACGCGCCGAAACAACTATTGCTGACCTCCTCCCCCCCCACCCAGATACAAGCAGCTCGTATTTGAGGAGGATAGGACACAGAAATCCATATAATCGCAGTGTACGACAGAAACGACAAAGCCATCCTATCCTAACCTAGCTAAACGTAACATAACCCTACGTAGCATAGCACAACCTAACGTGCCGAGACCACTATTGCTCGCACCGC
>NW_017092762.1:0-580 GCF_001483705.2 Eufriesea mexicana
ACTGCTTGGCTCCGGGGTGGCCAGCAATGGTGAACTGATCATGATAGGTTGAGTTAGCAAACGTTTGGTTAGGTTACATTAGTTTGGCTTAGCTCTTGATAGCTTTGACTACCGTGGTATACACAGATGTTAGGTGCATTCCAGCGCTCTACAATGCTCTTCTCGTCTCTGGCAAGGCCAGCATTAGCAGTCACGTCTTCGTAGGTTGTGTTAGGTTACGTTTGTGTATGTTCGATTGGATAGGTTTGTAGAGGATACCTATGACTTTGTTGCTATACACTGCATTTCGGTGAACTCCTGCGCTCCACTGTTGTCTGATGTGTTCTGATTGGCTCCGGGAAATGCCGCAATATTGGCCTCAGCGCGCTACGTTGAGTAAGGCTGCGTTTGGATGGTTTTGGTTGGGCCATGCAAGGCTAGGTTATATTTCGCTTGTGCTTTACACTGGAACGCCGCGGATTTCTGTGATCTACCGTGCTCTAGCTCATTCCGCTTGTGCCTGGGAAGGTCAGCAATAGCCGTGTAGGGCGGTCAGGGGGAGTTAGGTTACGTTCGGTTATGTTACTGTTGGCTCGGTTAG
>NW_017092763.1:0-580 GCF_001483705.2 Eufriesea mexicana
CCAATCAGCGGAGCCGTGTAGCCGTTTGACTAAGCTGTTCGCAGGAGTTTCATGTTCTATAGCAGTTCCGAGATGACAAATGACAGATCCATAGTCGCCAGATGTGTTAATTTAATAACATACTTCTGTGCACTGCCAGCATCAAGGTACTGTAGCGGTTGAATTAATTTGTGCACTGATGGCTTAAATTAAACGGATATTATAGAATAATCAACGTATAGATCAGATATGACCGGAGACACTTACATCTGCCAGCATGGTGCGTAGTACAGCCTCCAATAGGCCACTGTAGCTGTTGGAAAGATATCTGGAATGATGACTGAAATCACATAGCAATTCTATAATGACAAGTGACAGATAAATTGTTGCTGGAGATATTAACAACTCACAAAGTTCACAACACGCCACTGAGTATAGCCACCACGACAGTACTGTAGACGTAGCACTTATTTGTTCGCTGATGATTTAACTTCCACATCAGTTCAAGCATAACCAACTTTTACATCATTTATGGCTCGAGATATATAGAATTGGTAGCACGGTACTTAGTTCGTTCACCACCAGATCACTGTAGCTGCCG
>NW_017092764.1:0-580 GCF_001483705.2 Eufriesea mexicana
TTCCCTAGTACATTTGGCTGGCCTCTGTGCAGGCCAGCAATAGTGGTCTTGTGCTGTTGGGTTTGGTTATGTTACGTTAGATTATGTTAAGGTTTGATATGTTAGGACAGGATAGATTGGACTTTCGTGGTATACACTGCTGTTCGGTAGATTTCTACGCTCTACTCTGCTATAGTATGGTCTGATTGGCTCTGTAGAAGCCAGAAATAGAGTCATCGTCACGTTATGTAGAAATAGGATACGTTTGGATAGGCTATGTTAGCTTTGGTTAGGTTTGGGTTTCTTCGACCTTTGCGCTACACTCTGCGATTCTACGGATTTCTGCGCTCCAATCTTCTCTATTATGCTCCGATTGGCTCTCTTAAGGACAGCGATACTGCGCGCGGCACGTTAGGTGGAGCTAGATTACTTTCGGTAAGGTTAGGTTGTGATGGGTTAGGATAGCTTTGACGTATGTGCTCAACACTGATATTCTACGGACTTCCGCGCTGTACTGTGCTCTATCACATTCTGCTTGTCTCTGGGGAAACCAGCAATGGTGGTTTCGGTACGCAAGATTGAGACAGGTTACGCATGGCTT
>NW_017092765.1:0-566 GCF_001483705.2 Eufriesea mexicana
GTATCGTGCCCCCTTACATATGCAAGGAAGTTAGCTCACCACGATATTAGTCGAAAATGTCAACATAATTGAACTTTCCAGCCTGATTCTAAATCATTGCATTGGATATAGCTCGCCAAAGGCATCTTACCTCCTTCCCTATGCAAGGAAGATAGATCACCACGGTAATAGTTGAAAATGTCAATAAAATTGAACTTTCCAGCCGCAAACTATATCATTGCAATGGCTATAGCACTCAAAAGCATCTTTCCTCCTTCCTTACGCAAGGAAGTGAGGTCACCACTATATTAGTCGAAAATGTCATCAAAATTGAAATTCCCAGCCAGATTATATATCATTGCGCCGGCTATTGAACGCCAATTGATTCTTACTTCCTTATTTATGCAATAAAGTTAGCTCACCGCGATATTAGTCGAATATATCAATAAAATTGAATCTTCCAGCCAGATTCTACAGCATTGCAATAGATATATCACGCCAAAAGTATCTTCCCTCCTTACCTATGCAAGGAAGATAGCTCACCACGGTATTAGTCAAAAATGTCAACAAAATTGAACTTTCCAGGC
>NW_017092766.1:0-580 GCF_001483705.2 Eufriesea mexicana
GGTCGCGGCACGTTATATTGTGTTAGGTTACGTTTTGCTATGTCACGATCGACTAGGTTAGGAGGTGATAGCTCTGACTTTTGTGCAATACACTGCTGTTCGGCGGATATCAGTGCTCTACTGTCCTCTAGTGTGTTCGGCTTGGCACTGGGAAGCCCAGCAATAGTGGTCTGTGCACGGTATATTGTGCTTTGTTACGTTCGGTTAGGTAAGCTTAAGCTATGTGTAGATACGATAGCTTCCACTTTTGTGCTGTGCACTGCACTTCGGAGAATTTCGGCGCTCTTCTGTGCTCTAGCATGATCTGCTTGTCTCGGGGAAGAGCAGCAATAGCTGCCCCAGCACGTTAGGTATAGTTAGATTACGTTTAGTTATGTTATGTTTGGTTAGGTTAGGATAGGATAGCTTTATCTCGAGTGCAATACAATGCCATACGTTTGATTTCTGCTCTCCTCTGTGCTCTCATATGCTCTGCGGGCTCTGGAGAGGCCACCAATTGTGAACGTGGCATGACTGGTTGTGTCATGCTACGCTTGGTAAAGTTACGATTGGTTAGGTTAGAACAGGATAGCTTCGACTT
>NW_017092767.1:0-581 GCF_001483705.2 Eufriesea mexicana
CTATATATTATTATTACAAATATTAATAATTAAATATGTGATTTTTAAACGTATTATTGTATTGAATCACTACCGCAAACGAAGGTCATATTCACGTTTAGACTATAAAACAGGTACAACAGAGGAGATTAAATAACATTCGCTAATTTTAATGTCATCTTCGCTTAAAGAATTATAAAGCAGTACCCCTGATTTGTTTTCTTATATAACTCATCTACTGATGTATTATTTATTCTACCGTTTGCTTTTATTTAAGCAATAACTAAAAATACTTTGAAATATTCCTTTAACAAGTAAATAAAAATTTGTAAATTAAAATTGTAAATTAAAATTAAATAAATCATGTTCCATATCTTCCACAAATGAAGTTAAATGAAAGAACATAATAACTGGAAATATATATAATTGAAACACTGAAATGATTAGAAATCTTCAAATTTATAAAAATTTTTGCAAAAATTGCCAAAAACGTGAATTTAGCCTTTGGCAAAAGTTATGTATATACATCATATAATACTAATTAATGAGATATATAATAAAAGATTATTTTACAACAACAAATGTTAATAAAGTATACAAGC
>NW_017092768.1:0-581 GCF_001483705.2 Eufriesea mexicana
ATATCATTTGTTCAACGAGAATGTTGGATTGCTATTTAAAGAAATTTCAAATTTGTAACATTTTATACAAATTTGTTTTCGTACATAACCTGAATTTCTTTATGATATAAATAGTTACATTTAGGATCACATTTTTTATCTCAAGGGGTAAATCCAGTATTTCCTATACTTGGATCAATTCAATGTAAATGATTAATCATTTCTTATTTCTCTACATTTCTAATTATTCTATGATCAATATTTTCTAAACAATTCACACATCAATTTTTACTGAATCGTATTCCTTTGTTACCTCCTAAACATGTATTCATTATTTCTATACTCTCCTTTATTACTAACATTTTACATTTTCAAATATTTCACTTATTTCTTCCATTCTATCAAATAATATTGTAGAGGCATGGGTGGTGGTTAAATATAATAGAACTATTTATTAGTAATAGAATAATAATACACTATACGGTGACGATGGAGGTTATGAATATAGATATATATAAACTATCGCAACTAGAACACAATTACAACTCGACTGCTTCAAATAAACTCTACTCCAGAATTTTACACATCTTAACTGTTCCAAC
>NW_017092769.1:0-581 GCF_001483705.2 Eufriesea mexicana
ATATTATCCTAAAGCGATAAGCGCGGTAGTTTAAGTTTAGTTTTAAGATCGCGAGTGCTTCATATTGGACTTATCGATCTCGTAGCCTAAGTTGTCATGTATAACCCTTTATACGTTTTGGTGTTTTTTGAATTCATATGTTTGTAAATATTTCCTGGCACAATAAACGTATGTTTAAAAAGAAAAGAACACCCCACAACTATTTTCCTAGTTAAAAAGAAAGAACACACACACACACAAGTATAGTTTCCGTGCCTTTTGTATACCAGACTCAATATCTCCATACTTTAAGATTGTACTTAAATATTTACTAATTATGATAAAGCGATAAGCGCAGTAGAATTTAAGCATCTAGAGTTAAGATTTCGAGCATTCGACTCAGGAGTCATCGATCTCATTGTATTATCCGCGTCATTCAAATTCTCCAATTTTTATATTGTATATATTGTTGTAATATATTGGCGCATTATATGTATGTTAAAAGAAAAAGAAAAATGGCAGGGCCTGCTAGCAGCAAGCCTTACTAGATGAGTCTACTAGCAGGCTCAGAACGAAACGCATCCCTTCCTTGCGTCCTATCT
>NW_017092770.1:0-581 GCF_001483705.2 Eufriesea mexicana
TACTTTAATATATTATTCGATATTATACTGTACTATACTATATTATACAATACTATACTGTGCTATACTACACTATACTATATTATACAGCACAATACTACGCTATACTGTACTATACTGGGCTGCACTTTACTATATATATCATACAGTACTATACTATCTATATTGTACTTTATTATATTATACGATACTATAGTGTGGTGTAGTATACTATACTACATTATATTGTATTGTATTGTACTATATTTTATTATACGATATTATATTATACTGTGGTGTACTATACTATATTATTTTATAAGATATTATATCGTGCTGTACTGTACTGTACTCTTCTATACTATAATATAATGCACTATAGTATCATAATTTATTTCTTAAACTGTATTTTTTTTGTTATTATATATGACTCAGTATATACGTATATAACATATAAATATTTATTAACCATAACACGAGGTCACCAGAAGGTCACTCTTTCTGTATCCGCGTATATTACAAGGAAAGGGTGACACTGAATCAAGTAAAATTAATTTTTATATCCCCGCCATTATATTTTTCTCCAAAAAAAAAAAAAAGAA
>NW_017092771.1:0-581 GCF_001483705.2 Eufriesea mexicana
GCGTCAGCCGTGGGTTGCTTTGACTTCTCTGATATGCACAGCGATTATGTGGTTTTCCGCGATCTAGGATCCACTATCGTGTTCCGCTTGACTATGGGGAGGGCTGGAATAGTGGTCACGGCATGTTAGGTTTAGTCAGGTTACGTTCGGTTTGGTTGGTTTAGGCTAAGTTTGGTCAGGAGAGCTTTAACTCTTGTGCAGTACACTTCTATTCGGTGCACTTCTGCGCCCTACTGTGTTCTAGTACGTCCTGCTTCGCTCTGGGGAGGGCAGCAATAGCTGCATCGGCACGTTATGTTGGGTCAGGATATGTGTGGTTATGTTCTGTTTGCTTGAGTTAGGCTTTGGTAACCGTGACTTATCCGATATACACTGCGATTCTATGGATCTCTGCATCTTACTCCGAACTAATGTGTTCTGCTTGGCTCAGGGGATGGTAGCAACATCGGTCACGTCACGATAGGTTGAGCTATTTAACGTTTGGTTATGTTACGGTTGGTTAAGACCGGAGGGGATGACTTTGTCCTTAGTGCTGTATCTGCTATTACGTGGATTCCTGCTCCCTACAGTGCTTTAATACC
>NW_017092772.1:0-581 GCF_001483705.2 Eufriesea mexicana
TCCTGCGCTCTATCGCACTCTGGTATATTCTGACTGTCCCTGGGGATGCCAGTAATAATGGTTTCGGCACATTAGGTCGAGATATGTTACGTTTGGGTACGTTACGTTGGCTCTGGTTATGTTCGGGACGTTTCGACTTTTCCGCTGCACACCGCGATTCTTTGGGTTTCTGTGCTTCTGGTGCCCTGTAATATGCTTTGCTTCCCAACGCGGGGGTCAGGAACATCAGTCGCGGCTACGTAGGTTTTGTTAGGCTACATTTGTGTATGTTACGATTGGTTAGGTTCGTAGGGGATTGCTTAGACTTTTGTGATATACACTGTCATTAGGTGGACTTCTGCGCTCTTCTGTGCTCTAATACACTCTGCTCGACTCTAGGGGGTCTGCAATAGCGGTGGCTGCTCGTTAGGTTGTGTTAGTGAACGTTCGGTTTTGCTACGATTGGCTATTTTAGGAAAGGATGGATCTGACTTGTGCTTTTCACAGGTACGCGGAGGACTTCTGCGCCCAACTGTGCTATAATACGCTGTGCTTGGCTCTGGGATGCCAGCAATAGCAGTCTCGGCACGTCAGGCTGAGTT
>NW_017092773.1:0-581 GCF_001483705.2 Eufriesea mexicana
GCCAGCAATATTTTTCTCGAAAGCTTATGTCTAAATGCACTGCGTTTGGATGGGTAAGCTGAAGCCAGGTTATGTCAGGATGTGCTATACTTTTGTGCTATGCACTGCAATGCGGTGGATTCGCGCGCTCTGCCGTGCTCTACTATATTCTGCTGGGATCTGGAGAGGCCAGGAGTAGTGGTCTCGGCAGGTTAGGTTGAGTTTTGTCACGCTTCGTTATGTTACATTTGGTGAGGTTAGGGTAGGAGAGTATAGATATCTGTGCCATACACTGCAACTCGTCGACTTCTGCGCTCTACTGCGTTCTAATTTTCTCTGCTTGGCTCTGGGAGGACTGGCAATAGTCGTCCCGGTCGTCAGGTTTGGTTGGGCTATGCTTGCCTATGGCAAGTTTGGTTATGTTAGGACAGAATATCTTAGACTTTCATATTATTCACAGCCATTCGTTGGATTCCTGCGCCCAACTGCGCCACAATATGCTCTGCTTGGCTCTGGGGTGGCCAGTAATAATCGTATCAGTACGATATTTTGAGGTATGCTACGTTGCGTTATGGTACGTTAGGAAGGCATGGTTAGGATTT
>NW_017092774.1:0-581 GCF_001483705.2 Eufriesea mexicana
AGTCAAAGCCTTCCTATCCGAAATTGACATAACTCAACCAGGCCAATCGTAACCTAACTCAGCCTACCGTGTCGAGACCACTATTGCCGACTTTCCCAGAGGCAAGCCACAATATTAGAGCGCTGTAGAGCGCAGATATCCATCGAATAGCAGTTTGTAGCACAAAAGTCAGAACATCCCAATCCTAACTTATCCCAGCGTAACGAAACCAAACGTAACCTAGCTGAACCTAACGTGCCACGACCACCATTGCTGGAAATCCCAGAGTCGAGCAGAGTAGAGTAGTGTAATGTAGGGAGCGGAAAACCTTCGAATAGCTGTGTACAATGCATAGGTCAAAACTATCTTATCCTAAACTTACCAAACGTAACGTAAGCAAAGGTAACTGAGCTCAACCTAACGTTCAGAGAAAAATATCGCTGCCCCCGCCCCCCAAACACAAGCAGCACATATTAGATGAGGGCAGTGCGCCGATATCCGCCGAATAGCAATGTATAGCGCAAATGTCAAAACTACCCTGTCCTAACCTAGCAAAACGTAACGTAGCCAAACCTTGCCTACTTGACGAGACCTCTATTGCT
>NW_017092775.1:0-582 GCF_001483705.2 Eufriesea mexicana
AATTGTCGTCATTGCACGATAGATTGAGTTCTGTTACGTTTCGTTACGGTCCGCTTGTTTGGTTTCGGGTTGTGTAGCTTTCACATCCTTAGCATAGACGATTATTCGGTGGACTTCTGCGCTCTACTGCTCTCAACAATACCCTGAAGGAATCCGTGTGCCAACAATAGTGGTCTAGGCTGGTTAGGCTGTATTACGTTTCGTTTGGTTGCATTGCGGTTGGGTAGGTTGGGTTGGGTTAGGTCAGGTTCGGATAGGGTACCTCCGGCTATTGTCCTTTACGCAGTAATGCAGACGTTTCCTGCGCTATACCGTGCTCTGATATGTCCCGCTTGGCTCTCCGGATGTCAGCAATGGTGGCCTCGTCAGGTTAGTTTGTGTCAGGTTACGTTTGATTAGGTTATGCTCGTATGGGTGATGATTGAATAGCCCTGACTATCTTGGCAAGGACTGCTATTGGGTAGTATCCTGCTATCTACCCTGCTCTGCTGTACTCTGATCCACCCTGGGGATTCCAGCAGTAGTGGTAGCTGCACGTTAGATTGACTTACGTTACGTTTGGGTATGTCAGGATTGGCGAGG
>NW_017092776.1:0-582 GCF_001483705.2 Eufriesea mexicana
AATTTAAAAACAAATCCATAATCTCTGCTTCCTACACAAAGCCATTAACGGATCAGGTAATCCTCAGGTTACGGTATAGGAGGTCGGTATCAGGATTTCAGTAGATACCACTCCAAATATTCTGTCTCCAAGGGGTTATGGTTGTCTTGTGTTGTGGTTCCTGATGATGGCTGATGTTCCTATTGTAAGGAGAGAGAGAGAGAACTCGATTCTAATGATTCTAACTCTCGGTGGCTGCTTTAGTTAACCCTTTGCACTCGAGACCCTTTCCGCGCGAACGAACCAGCAACTCGAGATGTTTTGTAGTTGAATTTGTAATCTAGCCAATTCACTTGCTGACTTACTTGAACTTTTTCAATTTATCCTCAGATAGTTTTAAGACTGAGGCAATCAGATTAACCGTTTGAGTGCCAAGCAGAGCTTGAGGCTTTCGGAAGAACACGGTCGAAAAACCCTGAACAGCGCGATAATGCTTGTCTTAATCGAGTGCGAAGAAGTCCGAACGCTTGTTTAATTTTCTGTCGAAAAATCCCAATCGTCGCAATAGCGCTTGTTGGTACTATGTGACGTACATGCATCAGC
>NW_017092777.1:0-582 GCF_001483705.2 Eufriesea mexicana
TTTCATCAATTTTTCAGAAAAAAAAGGGGAACCAATTATAATCAATTACAGAAACAGTTCTGCATACCTTTAAGCAGATGAAAGGTTAAATTTGAAAAAGAAAATACTCTACCACCTCCAATCTTTTCCATAGAAGCAGGAAATTTGTATCCCCAATTATACTGTAGAAATTATATTCCATCTGTATTAAAATACGTCATTACTAAAAAATCTAGGAGAATTGGAGAAAAATCGATTTATACGTATACTGTGTGGTGTTCGAGTCTCCACTGTGCATTTATTCGCGGGAGTAAAGCAGATCTGTAAGATGCGCGCGAATGAAAAATAAAGATGGCACCGGTCGAAAGGAGTAGACGACCGTGACACGTGGGGTATAGTTAAATGGACGTGATCGACGAGGAGGCAGACAACGATAACGCGCAACGGTAGCCTGGTCCGTGATCAGCTCGTGCGAAGAATCCTTCAGCTAAATCTAGAGAGGCTATAAAGTGGTTTTTCCCGTGGGGCGGATTATGCAGAGGGGTGGCTTTCGATCGGAGTTCGATCGGGCGCCGGGTCGACAGCCACTCGATAAAAGCTCGA
>NW_017092778.1:0-582 GCF_001483705.2 Eufriesea mexicana
TGTACACTGTTGTTTGGTGAATTATTGATATCTACTGTGCTCTAGTATATGCTGCTTGGCTCTGCGGAGTGCAGCAGTAGTTGTCTCGGCAAGTTAGGCTGAGTTTGGTTGCGTTTGGTTATGTCTCGTTTGGCTAGGTTAGGATAGGGTACCTAAGAATTTTGTGCTATACATTGCCGTTCGTTGCATTTTTACGTTCTGAATTGCTCTGCTATACCCTGCCCTACTCTGGGGGGCCAGCAACAGTTGTGGCGGCACGCTGGTTTGGGTTTTGTAACGTTTCGTTACTTTACGTTTGGTTAGGTTAGGCGGGGATTGCTTCGACTTTACTGCTATAGTTTGCTGATAGGTGTACTTCTGCACCCTACGGTGCTCTAATATCTTCAGCTTCGCCCTGAGAAGGACAGCAATAGTGGTCCCGGCACGTTGAGTTTATTCAAATATCGCCAGGTTATGATGGGTGAGGCTAAGTTTGGCTAGGATAGCTTTAACTATTCAGCTCTACACAGCTATTCTGTGGACTTCTGTGCTCCAATGTGCTGTAGCATAACCTGCTTGGCTCGGGGGGGGGGGGGGGGGGGG
>NW_017092779.1:0-582 GCF_001483705.2 Eufriesea mexicana
TCCTAACCGAACCTAATATACCCGAATCAAACTTAACCTTTCTCAACTTATCTTGCCAGGGCGGCTGTTGCTGGTCACCTCAGCGTTGAGCAGAGTGCAGTAGTACAATTGAGGTCGCACAAATCCACAGAACAGCAGTATATAACACAAAAGTCGAAGTTATCCTATCCTAACCTAATAAATCGTAACACATGCAAACGTAGCTATCACAACCTGACGCGCCGGGACCACTACCGCTGGCCTCCCCGGAGCCGAACAGAATATACTAGAGTATTGTAGAGCGCAGAAACCGTACAGCAGGGTAAGGCACATACGTGAAATACATCCGAACCAAACCTAGCCTAACCCAACTTAACCGAACGCTACATAGCACAACCTATACTGATACGACCGCCGTTGGTGGCCTATCAAGAGTCGATGAGGGTATAGTAGAGCAACGAGAAGCTCAAGACACCACCCAATAACTGTGAAAAGCACAAAGTCAAATGCATCCTAACCAAACCAAGCATAACCTAATCCAAACAAACGTTACCTAGCCCAACATAATGTGCCGCGGCCACTGTTTCAGCCCCCCCCCCCCCG
>NW_017092780.1:0-583 GCF_001483705.2 Eufriesea mexicana
TATTTTTAATAAAATATAAATTTAAACCTTCTCAGTGTACAAATATACTCGATTCGGATCACATTTATGGCTTACTCATCTTTTCATGCGAAAATAAAATTTCCCGATCTAATCTACAATACCTGCAGTTACACCCTAACATTCGCGCCCATCGATTTGTATCTCTTCAAATTGCTCGAGATACTCGTTCACTTTACATTACGTTAAATTATTCGAGAGAGATAACAGCAACGTGGACAGTTCTTTTTTAATTATAATATTTCAATGTTCATTTCGCGAAGAATTCGCGACTCACTGAGTCGCGAGCAATTAATATTCATTCGCATTTCATTCTCCCTGTTAATATAAAATCTCACTGTAGTTAATATTTTTACGTACAGATCCCAAATACGGAAAACTACCAAAATTACCATATACGTTACCAAATTGAATATTCTAACATATTCCAAAGCATTATTCCAATATTTTCCTAAAAAATAAACGAAAACAGGTTACACTTCATTCAAACTGTATATCACGAAATAAAATTTCCATGAAAAATGAAAAATCCTTACCCAGAGTAGAATATATAATCCAAAAAATC
>NW_017092781.1:0-582 GCF_001483705.2 Eufriesea mexicana
CGTGCAGAGTCCACTATTGTTGGCCTCCCCTGAGCATACTATAACAAGTTTGAGCACAGTAGATTTCAGAAATCCACCGTATAGCAGTGCATAGCACAAAAGTCAAAACTATCCTCTACAATGCTAACCAACCATGACATACACAATCGTAACCTAACACAACCTATGGAGCCGCGTCTGCTATTGCTGGCCTTCCCTGAGTCGAGCGGAGCATAGTAGAGCGCTGAAATAGACCGAATAACAGTACATACCACGTAAGTCAAAGCTATTAAATGCCAACCCAGACTAACATAAGCAAACCAAACGTTGTCTAACTCAACTTAACGTGCGGAGACCTCTAGTGCTAGTCTCGCCAGAGTCAAGAAGAGAATATTAGGGCACAGCACAGCGCAGAAATACATTGAATAGTAGTGTACAGCACAAAAGGCACAGATGTCCAATCCTAACCGAAACAAATATCACCTAGACAAACGAAGCCTGACAAAACATAACTACTCGCGAACACTATTGCTGGGCACAGTAGGGCCGAGCAGAATACAGTAGAGCACAGCAGAGCGCTGAAGTCCAGAGAATAACAGTGTA
>NW_017092782.1:0-582 GCF_001483705.2 Eufriesea mexicana
GTGAGTGCGCGATCCTATAATACTACCGCATTGTCCGTTATTATCGGTTGTAGAAGATTCTAGCTTTCGACAGTTCGTTGGAATATTTGATTAACATTACTCTGAATAGGCAGCTTTTAAACAGTTTTTTCAATTTTTCTTCGATTTTGACATTTCATTGCAATATAGTTATGTATTATCCCTTTTACATTCTAAATTTCAATTGTGGATTAGAATATTTCCTTCCTACTGCATAGAACAGTCTGTTCTCCAACCAGTAGAGCAATTATATTACGATTGAAGGTGCATATATGAAACAAAGTAACGGAAAAGCAAGCGCCTGTGAAATCGTTCTACATAGTAAACTTTATTCGTCTATATTTCTGAAATTAGACTTTTCGGTTAGATTTTTTCGGCATAACAGCGTACGGTAATTTTTTCCTTAACGGGATTGGATATTTTTTTTCAGTTTTGAGCATGTGTTTTCGAACAATAGTACCGTAAGTGTCAGTGGCTGTCAGATTGTGATGCGCAGTTTACTTTTTGGCTTCTAGTTTTTGAATTAGGCTTTTTGAATCGGATTTTTCCACTGATTCGCGTAGA
>NW_017092783.1:0-582 GCF_001483705.2 Eufriesea mexicana
TTTGTTGCTATGCACTGCTATTCGGTCGATTTCTGCGTTCCACTGTTCCCTAATATCCTCTGCTTCGCTCTGCGGAGGCCAGTAATTGTGTTTACGGCACGTTAGTTTGAGTTAGTTTACGTTTGGTTAGGTTAGGTTTGGTTAGGTAAGGTTAGGCTGGGTTAGGATAAGTTAGGTTAGCTTAGGTTAGGTTAGGCTAGGTTAGGTCAGGTTGTGTCAGGTTAGGTTATGTTAGGTTAGGTTAGCTTAGGTTATGTTAGTTAACTTACCCTAACGCAACCTAACCGAACGTAACTTGGCTAAGCGTAACGTGCCGAGACGACTATTGCTGGCCTTCGTAGAGCCAAGCAGTAAGTATTGGAGCACTGTAGGGCGCAGAAGTCCATATAATAGGAGACTATAGCACCAAAGAGGAAGCTATCCTCTTCTAGCCCAACTAATCGTAACATAATCAAGCGCAACCTATCTAAACCTAACGCGCCGCGACCACTATTGCTGGCCTCCCAATAACCAAGCAGAACACATTACTGGAGAGTAGAACGCGAAAATTCATAGAATCGCAGTGTATAACAGAAGAATCAA
>NW_017092784.1:0-584 GCF_001483705.2 Eufriesea mexicana
ATTTTTTAGTAAAAAATTAATGCGAATTATATGTATTTTGTTTTTAGAAATTAAATAACCAATTAGTAGTTTTATTACGTTCATTTTAATAATTTTTTTCATAAAATTATTATATTAGTTAAATTAGTTACTTAATTACCAGAAATAAAACATATATAATTTCGTACATTCAAATTTCATTTTTATTATATTTAATAGAAAGTACTTTAATATCATAATTTCATTTTAATAACTTTTTTCATGAAATTTAAATGTATGAAATTATGTTTTATTTCTGGTAATTAAGTAACTAATTACATAGTAGTTTTATTACGATTATTCGAAAGCGTCTTTTTCTGTAGAGAAAATACGATATCGAAGTATTTTCAATGATATGTAAAAAATTTGCAAAATTAAGAAACATTATGTAACATTAAAAAAGTATCTAAAAGATATTTGGAAAAAATGGAATAATATACAATGAGATTTCGTAAAAACTTTAGTATTATGTATGTCCAATAAATTATACGTAATTTTACAGCAGAGAGCAAATAAAATATTAATTGTGATAAAAATATTTATAAATTGTAAAAACATTTTTTCTC
>NW_017092785.1:0-584 GCF_001483705.2 Eufriesea mexicana
TAATATGGGTTGCAGACGAGAAGTCCCCCAGCATTTTCTTCTATTTGCAAGGATTATCACTGACCTGTGCGGGTGTGTTCGACTTATTTCGTCAGTTGAGGACGATCCAGGTGGCCAAGAGTTCGACTATCCCAGCGAAAGTAGTCAATTGCACTTCCTACTATGTACACTATTGCAAACGAGAAGTCCACTGAACAGAACGTAAGACCGAATCCCCACTAACTATCACCAATCATTCTAATACCATCGCAGAGTTATGCATCACGTTGTATATATGTACAGGATGTCCCAGCAATGGTAGTACAACCGGAGAGGTGGTGATTCTATTCGAAAAAACAAATCGAAAATAAAGAATAAAATTTTTTCGTTTGGAACTTCCTTATCGAGAAAATCGACTTTGGATATTCACCGAGTATGAGTGCATCTACTATGCGTTGCACACAAGAAGTCAGCTGAGCAAGACGTAGGATCGAATCCCCACTAACTCTCACCAATCATTCTAATGCCATCACAGAAGCAGAGCAAACGTGCTTCCCTTATTGGCAGAAACGATCCTTCCTATTAGTCCGATCATATAGCATCGC
>NW_017092786.1:0-584 GCF_001483705.2 Eufriesea mexicana
GGATAGCTGTGACCTTTGCGCTATACGTTCCTGCTCGGTGGATTTCAGCGCTCTACTGTGCTGTATCACACTCTGCTTGTGTATGTGGACGCCACGAATTGTGGTCGCGGCGCGTTAGATTGGGATATGCTACGTTTGGTTAGGATGCCTTCGACTTTTATGCTATACGCTGCTACTCTGTGGATTTCTGCACCCTACCTTGCGCTAATATTCCCTGCCTTTCTCTGAGGATGGCAGCAATGATAGTCTCGACACGCTATGTTCAGAGTGGCTACGTTTGGTTAGGTTAGCGCAGGGCAGTCTTGGTTATGGTTTCTTCGACTCTTGTGCTATACACTGCCAGGATATGGACTTCTACGCGCTACTCTCCTCTAATATGTTCTGCTTCGCGATGCGGAGGCCAGCAACAGAAGCCTATGCACGCCAGTTTGCGTTTTCTCACGTTTGGTTAGATCAGGTTATGTCTGATTAGTTTAGGGTAGACTTGACTTTTGTGTCTTACACTACAATGCGGGGGATTTCTGCGCTCTACTGTCCTTTAGCTGATTCTCATGGTCTCTGGAGTGGCCAGTAATAGTGGTCTA
>NW_017092787.1:0-580 GCF_001483705.2 Eufriesea mexicana
ATGTATGGATGTATGGATGTATGGATGTATGTGTGGATGTGTGGATGCATGTATGTATGGCTGAATGGGTGGATGGATGTATGGATTGGTGGACGTATGGATGGATGGGCGTATCGAAGGATGGAAGCACCGATGGTTGTATGTATGGATGGATGGCTATATGGACGGATGGATGTATGCATGTATGTATGTATGGATGTTTGAATGGATGTATGTATGTATGTATGTATCGGTGTATGGTAGGACGTATGTATGGATGTATGTATGGACGAATGCATTGGTGTATGTATGGATATATGTATTGATGTATGTATGGATGTGTGGATGGATGGATGGATGGAAGGATGGATTGTTGTATGGACGTATGGATGGATGGTTGTATGGATGGGTGGACGTATGGATGGATGGATGGATGGAAGGATGTATGTACGAATGGGTGGATGTATGGGTGGATGGATTTGTGGATGCATGTATGTGTGAATGTATGGATGTATGGATGGACGGATGTCCGGATGGTTGGATGTATGGATGTATGGATGTATAGATGTATGGATGTGTGAATGGATGAATGGATGGGTGG
>NW_017092788.1:0-584 GCF_001483705.2 Eufriesea mexicana
GAAGGGGTGAGGTGGGTTTTAAGGGAAAAATCGGAGAAAGCGAGGAACGATCCTCTCGAGGAACCAGCGTCGCGTGGAGCTTGGCAGCGAGAGGATAGAGGGTGTTGTTTGGAGTTGTTTTTCCTTTTTATGTGTACGGTCCCAAGACTGAACTTTCCGAACCGAGTTGAAAATGGGTTTATTCCTTTATTACCGGCGTACCATGACACAGAGTGCATCAGTGGCTAGCAAAGAACCATAAAACACCGCTAGGTGATGGTCATAGTGGTCCGAATTGTTTAAACGTTCCACGAATAACCATCGAGGAATCCCGAGGTCGGTACACACCCCTAACAGACGTAACAGTCAGCAAGGAAACACCTAGTACTCACGCTTCGCGCTAACTAATCACAACGTGCTGTTGGAACACGGATTTCAATATACAATACGGGTTCTAGCAACAAGGCTACGTTGGAAAAATACAAGTCGGCGAAGAGGTAAAAAACTAAAACTGAAACTGAAAACTGACACTGAACTGAACTGGAACTGGAGCTGACTTTTCGCAAATTTTGTGGGTGCTTATATAATGTTAGTTTTTGGTGGGG
>NW_017092789.1:0-584 GCF_001483705.2 Eufriesea mexicana
GAATGGGCGAAAGTGGATTTGACAGGGAGGAGGATTTGAACGTACTTCCTGGTCTTATTCGCTCTTGCCCTGCTCATTACTAGATCATCCGGTACGATTAGGATGCCATGGTGTTTTATGTCGGTTGCGCCCGCGTCGATGGTTCCCAATTCTTCTCTACTCTTCGTTCTACACCAGATCTGCAGAAGAAGCATACAATCTTTCGTAAAGTTACTGGAGGAACTATATATAACGTGCTTAAACTTGAAGAAGAACTTGTAGATGAGGTAAATTTAAGGTTTACAAGAAAATATATCAAGAATTGATATAAATATAATATTTTCCCTTCCTTGTAGAATGTTAGGCCACATTATCCTCCAAAAATAAGAAAAACTGAAATATTGAACAATCTATTTTCTGATATTATACCAAGAATAATAGTACTGAAAAGTGAAGAAGCTAAGGACAATTTAAAGACTAAAACAGCAGCAGTAAAGTAAAAATCATATATGTTTGCAGAATTTAGATAGTAATTAGTTACTGGTAGTTACTAATTACTATCTAAATTTTGCAAACATATATGATTTTAGTTAGTGAGTGGTTTA
>NW_017092790.1:0-584 GCF_001483705.2 Eufriesea mexicana
GACGTAACTCATTACCTTCGAAATCTCTCATCTAGTCGACGTAAAAATGATACCCTTGGTATTATTGGGCAGTTCGAGATCGATCCGAGGGCCATAAAAATGAAACCGCTAATTTCCCCTCAGCGACGTAACGTTGATATAATGTATTCTCGCGTTTCGTTTCATTTATCTGATCTTCCCATTACGAGGTATTCCGGTAATACCATCAGAGACTGAGCGATCGCGCGGAAAGGACTTATAGTTCCATTCCGATGTCCCTCGTCATAATTTCATATATCAGAATCCGCAGAAGGTCGGGGCTGAGCAGCGTTTTCGCGAAAAGATCACATATAGGGACGCAGCCGGGGTATAATGAGAGCCAGAAAGCGTCAGCGGCATCTAATGTCGGAAATTATAGCATATTGCCAATAAAATCCCAACCAGGGTCCGCCCTTGTACGAGCCAACTAAACAGGTTTCTCCTGCTCTTCTGGGGCGGCGGGCTTATTGTAACGAACGTTGGAACCACGTTTTGCCATTACACAAGATCTCGTCCCGGGGGAACGACCGATACACCGATAATACTGCGAGTCGATAACTCGCTTA
>NW_017092791.1:0-584 GCF_001483705.2 Eufriesea mexicana
CAGTTCTAAGAATTGAGGATAGCAGTGGATGCTAAAGTGGGCAGAATTAGGGCAATATTGTAGTATTGATTAAGCGAAGAAAAAAAATTTGCAGTAGACATGGATAATGAGACGAATACGTTGAAAGTTAGAAACAATTTTTCATCCGCAGTTGTAGAAGAAGCTATTGTGATACGCGAGAACAATGGATGATCTGTCCATTATTGAAAGGTGTCAAGTGTGTGTGGAAATAAGTAGACATGTTGGAAATCTTTTGTAATCGCGAGAAGAAGTGGTGAGATGATTCATTGTTTTTATGCAGCGCGATAACTTTTGAAATTAACAAGCCCTCACCCGCTTTAAACTAAACGAAAAACGGTTTCAACTCTGCAAATTTTTATTCCTTTCCGTTTTTCTTTATTTCGCGAATATTTTCTAGTTATTAAATTCTAAATCCTGTTTCATATCACCTTACAAATCCAAATCTTCAGTGGAGACCTTGATCGTCAAATTGAAATAATTCAAAATTTGTTTACATTAATAAGGAGAAAAAATCCTATTGAATTGCTATAGCCATTTCGATTCAATAGGATTTGACTGAAAAA
>NW_017092792.1:0-584 GCF_001483705.2 Eufriesea mexicana
CAGAAGTCCGCCGCATTGTAGTGTAAACCACAAAAGTCAAAGATATCCTAAACAAGCCTGACCTATCCAAACGTAGCCCAACTCCACCAAACGCACTGACACAACCATTGCTATCCTTCTCATAGCCCAGCAGCGCGTATTAGAGCACAGTGGAGCGCAAAAGTCCAACGAATAGCAGTGCACAGCGCAAAAGTCAAAGTTACCTTATCCTATTCTAACCAAACGTAACATAACCAAGCGCAACATTACCAAACGTGACATAACTGATCCTAACGTGCCTACGCCACTACTGCTAACCACCACAGTGACAAGCACAATAAAGTACAGCACAGTAGATAACAGAAATCCGCGGCGTTGCAGCGTATAGCACAGAAGACAATGATATCCTAACGTAACACGACCCAACCTAAGCAAACCAAACGTTATCTAACTCAACCTAAGATGCCGCGACCACTACTGCTGACCTCCACAGAGTTAATCGTAGCATACTAGAGGAGAGCAGGAGGCAAAAATCCATAGAATTTCAGTGTGCAGCAGAAAATTCAAAGCTATCCTCTTCAAACCTATCCATCGGTAACATAACC
>NW_017092793.1:0-585 GCF_001483705.2 Eufriesea mexicana
TTCTTCAAAATAACGAAATTGCTTGCCACCGAATAGCAGTTAAACAGCATATTTACTGGCAGTGACTGCTGCAAAAGTCCTTGCCATAAATCGTTCGGGAAAAAGATGTCTTCTGATGGAAGACACCGATCTTTGAAATTCAATGAGGTATGTCGATCGGATCGGAGAACGATGGTGTCTGGATGATTGTTAGGGGTGCAGAATGTTCACGGTTTTCTTAGAATTTCGATTGCCACGTTGCCTAAGCGACTATGACACTGTAAAATTACGTCAATTTTTTTTTTTTTCACGTCGATGAATTCTCAGTTTTTCTTTGTATTTCTGTAATTTTTCTTGTATTTGTATCTTTTTTTTTTCACGTCGATGAATTCTAGTTCTGTTTTTCTTTGTATTTTTGTAGTTTTTCTTGTGTTTCTATCTTTTTTTTTTCACGTCGATGAATTCTAGTTCTGTTTTCCTTTGTATTTTTGTAGTTTTTCTTGTGTTTCTATCTTTTTTTTTCACGTCGATGAATTCTAGCTCTGTTTTTCTTGTATTGTTCTGTTTTTCTTCATATTTTTGTAGTTTTTCTTGTATTTCTATTTC
>NW_017092794.1:0-585 GCF_001483705.2 Eufriesea mexicana
TTCCAAGCGGCGATTCATCTGTCCTTTATTCTATCTAGAATTCCTATAGAAATTACGTGATCAGTGAATAGATTTATGCAATGTATATAGACGGCTACAGTCTGCAGTGTATTGTTGATTGTTACCTTCTATACACATGATTGCTCCACATATTTATCATCATTGTGTTCCTATGGCATTAAACTGATCCGTGAATAGATTCATGTAATGGCTATGGTACTCCATAGAAGGCTATACTCAGTACCGTGTCCTTGAGCGTCATTCTCTCTAGAAATAAATGAACCACTAATTAGACATTCTATATTACCTATAGAACTTACATGAAGAGTGAATAGATTAATGCAATGATTATAGTACTGCGTGGGGGCCTAAACTCAGTACTGCTGCTATAATTGCATATATCTCCAGTGATAATTAACCTACCCGTCGGTCATTCTGGAACTGAAATAGAATTTAATAGTTAGTGAGTAGATCAATCATATTGCGAACGTCTAACGCTCATTGTTGTACCCAGTACTCTATTATTAATTGCAAATATCTGCAGCGATAATTGACCAACCCGTTGACGATGCCAGCATTCCCACA
>NW_017092795.1:0-585 GCF_001483705.2 Eufriesea mexicana
GAAAATGAAGATGGCTCAGGCATACAAAAAGGAATAAAATTAATTTAAATGATGGCCTCTTATGACAATTAAATATACAGAATATAGTGAGATTGAAAGGCATGTTGTATTCTTGATCTAAATAATTATTAACATCAGTGTTCAAAGTCAATAATCATCGCCAATGTGTTAAGTTTCAGAATAATGGAACTGAGGTATATAAAAAAAGAGTGATGTTTGAATGAAAGCAGTGAGAAGAACAAATGCATGTTATGTTGAATGAAGAAATATAAAAGAGGCAGCATATGTATCAAGGAAGAAAGATAATAGGTAATAGTTATAAAAGTTAAAGATAAATTGAATATAAAGTGTAAATGTTGCAATTAATGCACAAATGTGTAGAAATATCTATAGGAACTCGGAAACTATAAAAGCAACAGGAATAATGGGGCTGTGGCACATGGAAGTGATTTGGCCAATAAAGCTAACGTCAGAAGAAGGTAAAAGGTATGTCTTACCTGCTGATGATTACTTGAGAAAAGAATCATTTGGTTGACTGATTTGTAAATGACTAAAGATTTAATATAAAATATTATTGACGAAGGA
>NW_017092796.1:0-585 GCF_001483705.2 Eufriesea mexicana
GTCGATAATCCCGACAAGCAAAATATACAGTGTTCGTCGAGTGAAAGCTTTTCATTCAGCTGTCAGAAATTACAGGTATCCCGAATCGAGGCAGTAGACCTAAAGACAGGCTCGTTCGCGCGAATCGATATAAGAACGGGGGGAAAAATTTAATTGGACTGAAAACTTGAAGCGTTCCGCCATTTTGGCACGGTTCACCGGTCCGTTCGGCCACGAACCGCGATATAGCGTTATCCATCGAGTATATACATAGAGACGTGGAAAAACATTGGACTCGATATCGACGAATGAAAAATTTCATCCTTTTATTGGCGTCATCGGTCAGTTGATTTCGTTCCGACGTTCGCTCCGCGTTTTTCCTTCCAGAGGAATCACTGGAGGAAATTCTTCGACCACGTGCCCTGAGATAACGTGCAGCTCGTATTGTATTGGGTTAGCAAGAAAGTAATTTCAGTTTGCATCGGTAAATAATGTTATGCTTGTTTAGTTATTCTTTTGTCAATGTTAACATTTTTTTCTTTTGAGATGTGGTAGTCGATACCTTTAGGTTGCTATTTCGTGAAATTCCGTATAATTTCGTTTATA
>NW_017092797.1:0-586 GCF_001483705.2 Eufriesea mexicana
GATACCGTAATATGCTCAATCCTTCAGTATTCTCATTCTGTACATTTTTCCAATATCGGGAATAAATACTCTTAACGTTGAAATTGCTAAATTTCTAAACTACTAAATTACTAAGTTACTAAATTCTAGGATGGCGAAAGCTAGAGTTGAGAAGCAATAAATTGACGAATCAGCAAATACAGAATAACACCATATCAAAATTCATAAAACTATTTCGACGAAGGTAAGAACACCAAGTTAACGGAACGAAAACACACAAGGGCCCAATCTAATTGACCTTCCTTCTGAACACGAAGCAACTCACGCTCGTGCCGGTCACAAAATAATTTCTCCATTTTCTTCTAGAAAATACTGATCGGATTATTAGTTGTTTTTGTTGGCAATCGCCGATTCGTGGTTTCTTCCTGAAATGGTACTCTACGCTCTCCTAGACATGACAGAAACGTAGTACGTCATTATTCAAAATAAAGGGTAAGGAATACTGTCATTTCATTGGAGAAAATTGAGAAACGAGTATAATAGATAAATTTATATTTCAGATGTTGATATACAATGCGAAGTGCAGAAATGAAACTCATTTCATCTG
>NW_017092798.1:0-586 GCF_001483705.2 Eufriesea mexicana
AGGAAAAGCTTAAATCGGGATTTTAACAGAAGTTTCGAAAATTTCAAATAGCGTAGAAAGTGCATAACCTGGAATTCTGATTATTCCAAACTTTGTTGGGCTTCAAGAAATTTTCAAGTTTTAACGATTCAAAAAATTCATCCCCTATTTACTGAATAAGATCAGGAACGAAATTCCTTGCACATAATGACTGTAGAACTACACATTTTTAATACACATATACCTCATTATAGCATACATAAATAATATTAATTAGGGTGAATTAATATTATACCTAATATTATATCTACGATGAAGGTGGACCAATATATATAATTACGTTTCTATTTTAATAAAAATCAACGTCAATTTTGACAGCTTCTAATGAAAAATTTGGTACTAATCATTTTGTTCGACAGTTTTAATATTACTAATATTGTCTTATGCGTGAAGCACCCTCGTCATTATTTCGTTATTGATTCCGTATGACAATCATCAACAACGATTACTATAAAGAAGATGGTTGCGTGCTACTATTTATATCGAAAATTTTGTACAATCTCTCTGTAGCGTCAAATTAATAAATAACTGGTGGTTGGAACTGGTG
>NW_017092799.1:0-586 GCF_001483705.2 Eufriesea mexicana
AAACGTGCCACGACCGCTATTGCTGCCCCCCCCCAGTGGCAAGCTGATGCTAGTGCAGCAATGAAGTGCGCAGGAATCGACCGAAAAGCAGTGTATAACGCAGAAGACAATGCCATCCTACCGAAAGTAATCCAAACGTAACTTAACCCAGCGTAACCATGCTCAACCTAACGTGTCAGGACCACTGATGCAGGTCTCGCCTGAGCCAAGCAGAATATATGAGAGTACAGTGGAGCGCAGAAATCCACTCTGCACCGGTGTATAGCACATAAGTCAAAGCAATTCTATCCCAACAATGCCAAGAGTTACATAAGCAAACACAACATAACACAGCCTAACGTTTCGAGGCCACTGCTGCTGGCCTCCCCATAGCCAAGCAGAGAATATTAGATCGCAGTAGAGCGCAGAAGTGCAACGAATAGCAGGGTCCTGAACAAGAGTCAAAGCAATCCTAACCAAGCTAGACCTAACCGACCCAAGCCAAACGTCGAATAGCTAAACACAACATGTCGCGACCACTATAGCTGGCTTCCCCGCAGGCAAGCAGATTATCATAGAGCGCAGTAGATAAAAGTAGTGCAGAGGA
>NW_017092800.1:0-586 GCF_001483705.2 Eufriesea mexicana
ACAAATATATACCAAGGAAGTGGGTGAAAGGATATTTGGAAGTGGAAAACGTAGATGACCTGCTGCCAGATCATGGCACTACACCAAATATTATACAAATACATGGTTGAAAAGATATTTGGAGGTAAAAAGTGTCAATGACCTGCCAAATTATGGCACTACGCCAAATATGTACAATTAAGTGAGTGAAACGATATTTGGAGGTAAAAAGCGTGAATGACCTGCCAGATTATGACACATCAACACCAAAGACGTCAAAGAAAGAAGACTGCGATACTATGGACATTTGAGAAAAACTCTGTTCTATCTTTACATCGTGGGAAAATAATTTTACGTGTGAAAGTTTACTGGAGTATACTATGTACAACCATGACAAGACGTTTATTGGACGACAATGTAAAATTTTGAGGTATATTAACCCCGTCTCGTACAATGTCGAGTCTGACTCACGCTGAAGTCTGACTTGTCATGAATACCACAAGCCAGACTCGCGAACTGAACATTTTTCTATATATAGTTTTGCAACTGTCATCTATTATAAAATATAATATATTTATAATATTTATAAAAGGAAAAAGGATTAGAG
>NW_017092801.1:0-586 GCF_001483705.2 Eufriesea mexicana
GCCTTTCCATCGCGATGCACAGCGTACTAGAGGAGAAGAAACCACCGAAATCCTTAGGATCGCAGGATATAGCAGAAAAGTCAGAGATACCCATACCTGACCAACACAAACATAACCTAGCCAATCGTGACCTATCAGAAACTATCGTGCAGCGCAACCTGTTTCTGGCTTCCTCAGAGCAAATCAGGGCATACAAGGCCACAGTAGATTGCAAAAGTCCGCGGAATGTCAGTGCGTAGCGCAAAAGTCAAAGCAATCCTACCCTAACCAAGCCAAACCTTGCATAACCAAACGTTACACATATCTACCTAACGTGGCGATACCACTATTGCTGGCCTCCCCAGAGCCAAGCAGAGCATGCAAGGGTTCAATAGAGCGCACATATCGGTTAATACCGCGATAGTCAAAGCTAACCAAGCCAAACCCAAAATAACATATCCCAACCTAACGTAGCCTAGCTGAAACTAGCTTGAAGTGACCACTACATCTGGCATCCCCATAGATGAACAGAGCATATCAGGGCAATGTAGTGCGTTGAAATCCACCGAATAGTGGTGTATGGCACAAAAGTCAAATCTATCCTCTA
>NW_017092802.1:0-587 GCF_001483705.2 Eufriesea mexicana
ACTCGCGCGCCATCGGGTGCGGCTGTTCCTCGAGATCCGAAAACGAGATACCTACACGGTATATACCCGTGTGTGTACGCGTATACGTATGTACGTGGACGAGCGTGCACACGCGTACGTCGGCTCGTCGCTTTTACGAAACCGCGTTCTCGGGAAGCACGCGTTCGGTTTTCGCGTTCCGTTTCCGGTTATACTTTCCAGCTTTTATTTAGAAAGGCCGCTAATGCCAGGTTTCCGCGACGCTAAAAGCCCGCGTAACGATCTACGATTTCGCTAATTCCACGATACGATAACCGCGCGCGCGTAATTGCACGGCGGGTGTATTTAATTAGGCCTCGCGCCGATTACAAAAGGTCGGGAGAGAGAACGTTTTCCATCGGTGAAAACCGAAGAGACCGGAGCGCGTCAGTCCCGGTGAACACGACACATCGCTTCCTCGCTGAATCCAATCACGCCCCCCCACCCTGCTCCCGCCAAACGAATAATCGCGCCGCGTTCGCAACGCGTTATGCGCATGTCCTCCACGCGACCATTATAAAACATATCGCTCCATTACTATCTCGATATCTTAATAATTTGCACAATCT
>NW_017092803.1:0-587 GCF_001483705.2 Eufriesea mexicana
TATATAATATAATAATTACAATTATTATAATTATTGTAATATATATACAGGGTGTCTGTATAAGAAAATGTACACACATTTTGTGTATTCATAAAATATAAGAAATAAAATGAAAATGTATACACACATACTACACTTACACTTTCTGTAACATAAAATATATTTACGTTTTTCAAAGTCTAGTCTAAAGTCAGTTATTGTTTTAAATGGATTGTACTTAGAATGGAAAAAATAAATTAGGAAGAATAAGGTATTAAAGTGTGTATACGTTTATTTGGGACACCCTGTATTAATTATATTATGTTATATATATATTTATTTATTTAATCAGGATATTAAATTCAAGGTAAGACATTCAGGTAAGAAAATTGGACATCTAAATTTCGAGGATTCGAAACTTTGCAATTTTTTCTATAATTCAAAATTTGTGAAATCTAGATAAGGAAATTGGATATTCAAATTTCAAAGATTCGAAATTTTGCATTTTTCTCGTGATTTCAAGTTCTCAAACTTTAAATGGAAAAATTGAATATTAGAAATTTTAAAAGAAGAAAGAAAATTTACAATTTATTTATAAAAATATACCA
>NW_017092804.1:0-587 GCF_001483705.2 Eufriesea mexicana
GAGATTTTAATATTTTTTTTGTATATTTTAGTATATTTTATTTTTGTAAATATATTTTTAATATAATTTAATGCATTTTACTTTAGTATATTTTTCTGTATACTTTAGTATATTTTTAATATATTTTAGAATACTCATAACGTATACAGTGAGGTAATACAATAAGGTATTTCTATTAACAAATTTTTGTCAAATTAAGTTGCGATATACCAGGTATTGTTTTATATAAAATATAAAATATTTATATTCAAATAGTTATTAGAATCTATACAAATTCAATTGGACTAACTAATTGAAAGTGAAAATTTATTTTTAGTTTCCTTAATTTAAATTAAACTTTTCTCAATTTCTTTCAAAAAAGATCTCTAAATTTAAATAAAACTTCTCTAAAAAGAATTTATAAATTTAAATAAAACTTTTCTCAATTTCTCTCAAGAAAAGGATCTCTAAATTTGAATAAATCTTTTCTCAGTTTCTCTCAAAAGAGTTCTCCAAATTTAAACGAAATTTCTCTAAATTTAAATAAAATTTATCTAAAAAAATCTCTAAATTTAAATAAAACTTTCTTCAATTTCTCTCAAAAAGAA
>NW_017092805.1:0-587 GCF_001483705.2 Eufriesea mexicana
GAATTGCTATAGCCATTTCAATTCTATCCATGGTAACATAGACATGGTAACATATGAGAATTTGCGTAATCAAATGATTCAAAACTATTGTTGGGTGATAGGTATCTAAATACTGTGAGCCAGCTCATCGAGAACCTCTAACTGACAAGTATGAAATGTGACATACCTCTTCGATCGTCCTAAAGAATGAAATAAAATGACGATGTACGTGGTGTCCTTTATGTAATGCTCCCTATTTATAGTATTATAGACTTCGATGTGAGGATTCACGTAGTTAAATGATTCAAAACTATTGTAGGTTGATGGACATCTAGAAACTCTGAACCATCTTCTATTTAATACTCCCTATCTATCGTATCAAAGACTTCGTGGTGGAAATTCGCATAGTCAAATGATTAAATGCTATTATTAGCTGATACGTATCAAGATTCTGTGAGGCATCTCATGGAGAAACTCTAACTCATCAATATGAAATGCGAGGTATCTTTTCATTCGTCCTTAAGGAATCAAATAAAATTGCGAAATACAAAGTGTGCCCTATTTAATACATCCTATCAAATAGTATCATAGACTTCGATGTGAGGATT
>NW_017092806.1:0-587 GCF_001483705.2 Eufriesea mexicana
GTCTATGCACGTAGAAAACGTAGCAAACTGAATAATGTTCGATGATATTGTCTGGAAGATACTGGAAGAAGGATTGCGTAAGCTTACGATAAAATGTTTGAAGTTTCGACAAATGGAAATAGGAACGTGTATGAGAGACCTCACGCGATTGGATACAACTATAGCTCAGAAACGCAGGAAGATAGGGGATGTTTCGTGTGACAGGAAACAATTATAACTTCGAAAGTAGTTGTAGAAATTACTTCACTCTTATCGTGTTATAGTTAGGTTTATTTATAATATTGTGTATAATATTTAAAAAAAGAACAAAACGAAAACCTGCCAATGCTGATGCTGTGGTAATAGCGTAGGATTTTTAGCTATATTAATCCTATGCAGACCGAAATCTGCGTGTCTAATAAAAAACAACTCTCTTTGATAACAAAACAAGTTTATTTAATTGACATAACACATAAGGTTCCTCTCAATTATAACACACAACGTCTCGACAACACACACTCTATTCTCGACTACACCCCGTCTGTCCGCCTCGCGCCCTTGCATCCCTATTTAAAGCCAGATCTATCTCATTCTATACACACGCTTTC
>NW_017092807.1:0-588 GCF_001483705.2 Eufriesea mexicana
AATGTTACAATAATGCCGAGTTAACTTTTGGTGACGGGTTCCTGGTATATAGATGCCTTAATGCAGGGAACCGAGCGTAATGGTACATCAGGAATTTGGCTGTGCTGTTGCATCAGCGAAGGTCCTTGACACCCAAAAATCGCTACTGGCCTGTATCGTCTAGCACGCCAGACGTCATCGTTGTGCGGCTATGATTTATTCCAACACACTAGATCACTCAACTAGATCACAATAATAAACGAGATCGATCATAAGAGGATGGATGAAGCTGTTAGAACAATGTGGATCTCTAGGTTACTTTTCAACGATGCTTTATTAACTGGTACTGGTACATGCTGTTACGCGGAAAATTGATAGAAGAATTTCTTTTTTTAATAATAAAACAGGTTTATTTAATTAACTTATCACACTAGATTCTTCTCAACTCTACACGCAATCCATTATTCCCGACTACACACCATCTATATGCCTCGCGCCCTTGCATCCCTATTGAAAGCCAGATCTATCTCATTCTGTACACACGCTTTCTCTCTCAATCATTCTACATACATTCCTACAAAAGGATTTGCCGCTATCATTTGTTTTTTC
>NW_017092808.1:0-588 GCF_001483705.2 Eufriesea mexicana
GCAGAAATCCGTGGTATCCGGTCTAGTTTCTATCTGCTGACTCCGCTGCTACGTCTAACCACCCTCGCGAGCCAGACTCGAACATAAGAGGCGGAGGCTATATTACCGGCAGCTTAAAGCGAGCCCTTATACCGTCGGCGTAATCCCAATCTTCTCTCCTTTCCGTCTGCCTGTCAGCCGGGTTAACCGACCGGCGAATTAATTAAACTTCTATTTACGATATCGATGAATCAGCGATATTCCAAGGAGAAGCGTCCGCCCGCTGGTTACCAATGCTTAAGGAGCAGCGTAATAAATTTTCAAAAAGTGCTCCGCCCAAGTGCTTACCTTTCCTTTTCCCCCTGGCCATCCCTCTTTGGCTCTCGGACTGCTCGTTCCTTGTGCAACGAGGAGGAACCGGATGTAACAAGCGGCACGAAGAACCGTGATAAAGTAGCGACAGGAACGTCATACTCGCGCAGACTCCCGGTCGTCCGAATGACGATCGAGATCCGCGAAAATCGACGATGAAGCTGCTTTCGACTTCCGCGTAACCTCGAATTTGCCTATGCCATCGTACCTAACCTGTCCTTCGTTTTGGCTTCGGAA
>NW_017092809.1:0-588 GCF_001483705.2 Eufriesea mexicana
CACAGCTTTTTTTACGCTACGAGCCTGCTCGATATCATCGTTCTTCCGGCTGTTTTGTTAACGTCTTTTTTTGTACATGGTTTCAAAAATTTAGTCTGTTATCCGAAGTAATCCCCAGGTACTTTACCGACTTCTTCGCTGTCGTGAAATAGCGTTTCATGTTTTATCATCGTTCGAATGATAACTGGTATTCGTTTCGTAAGTATCCATTTTTACAACTGTTAGCTGCAATCCATTATCATCCATTCTCGCGTTGACTGGTCACATAGCCTGTTTCAACTTGACTCGCCATGTCTGTGTGTTCAGATGTAACGTCGAGTGCAACGTCGTTGGCACACCCTACGAGGAACACACAATCCAGCATCTTCAGTTCCAATAGGTCATCGTATAAAACATTCCACATTTCAAAGCCATTGAATCGAACCTTATGCGACGTCTGCGATAATTTTCTTTGTCCTTCCTCTCTCTCTTGTGTATCGTATCATTTGTATCAACTGTTATTTGAGTAATCATCCATAATACGAAAGAAATACCCGGAAACATTGATGTTATGTCCCGATTTTTTCAGCATGTTGTTTTCTATTCCAC
>NW_017092810.1:0-588 GCF_001483705.2 Eufriesea mexicana
CAGAAAAGTTAATGCTGCCCAAACAGAACCTGAACCGACTGGATATAGACAAACATACCATAACACAAATTAACGTGCAGAGACCGCTGTTGCTGCCCTCCACGCAGCCGAGTACGACATACTAGCGCACAGTTGAGCGCCGAAATCCAAGGAATGGTAGTGCACAGCACAAAAGTTAGAGCTACCCTTACAAAACATAGCCTAACACAACCTGACCGAACGCAGCCTGTCTCATCATAACGTGCCGATACCACTCTTGCGGGCCTTGCCGGAGCCAAGCAGAACACATTAGTTGTGAGCAGGACTCAGAAACCATACGGTCACAGTGTACATCGGAAAAGTCAAAGCTGCCCAGACATAACCCAATCCAACAGGGCATTACCAAAAATAGCTTAACTAAACCTAACGTGCCTAGACCTCTATTGCTGCCATTCCCAGAGCCAAGCAGGGCAGACTAGAACACAGTAAAGCGCAGAAATCCACCGAATTGCAGTGAACAACACAAAAGTAAAATCTATCCTGATTAAACATTTCCCAAACCAACCAAACCGAACGTAACCTGACCCAACATAACGTGCCGAGACCACT
>NW_017092811.1:0-589 GCF_001483705.2 Eufriesea mexicana
AGGGAAGAAAAGACGAGCGAGTAAATGATCTACTCTCTGACGATACCTCGGAAACACTCTCCCTTAGCTATAATAAGAAGATACAGTGACCAGAAATTTTTTCTCTGCGAAAAGGTATTTATAAACCGAAGAATAGGTATCTTTCCAGATACTCCATGATTGACTTTTTTCCTCTTTAATGGAATATTACCACAGCGACAATGACAGTGTATCTTGTTTTCAAGGATGCTGCTGTACTTTCTTCCTCTTGAGGAAAGCAAAAGACGCTCGTCGAATGCGTATTTCGATAAGCAGTAATTACCTGAAATTGTAAGAAACGTTTGTTAACCATTGATATTGTTACATAGAATTCTAGATTATTGCATTATTGCATTTACGAGTGACTTTGATCAAATTTGAGAATTAAGCTTTATGGCGGGAAGATCGTGTCCCCGAATCCTCGGACAGTATTTCTAAACAACTTTTCGAGTCAGGTAACAGGTAGATTCAGCGATATTTACCTTCGCTACGAAATAAGAAAGAGTAGCTATGAAGGGATAAGGAAGACTGATAAAGAAAAACTGTCCCTTGTTTTCACTCAAAAGGAAGC
>NW_017092812.1:0-589 GCF_001483705.2 Eufriesea mexicana
CGTAGTTATAATGTAATAATATATTACATTATATTAATAACATTCCATATACATATGTATAAGATAGAAGGGATGAAAACTGTATGACTATATTAATAACAGAGTTAAATCAAAAACCCAATACAGTCTCAGAAAATCTAAGAAAAGACGATAATCATCGTGTTATGAATAGAATGAAATATAACTACTTAATGGGTTGATCTAATTTGCCAAGTGAATTCTCTTTACTTTCCTAATATTGCAATACGATAAAATGTGTACTCATTCAATAACGTAATCCAACTTTCTGAGAATTTACTGAGCGGTTGATGACGTTAACAGTCCGAGTATACTGTACGATATCAAAAGGGTTTTTATTTGAAGATTAAATTATCCTAAGTGCATAACGTATAGGAATAATTATGCAGCCACATACACAAATATTATGTACATATCTAAAATTCCTTTCAATTTTCATAAAGTTTATTACCTTACCTTCATATTATTTAAAAATTCACAAAAGAAATAGTGATTAAAATACGTAATTTAAAAAACGTAATACAATATCGGAAATTATTTAATATTATTATACAAATTATTTATTTAATAG
>NW_017092813.1:0-588 GCF_001483705.2 Eufriesea mexicana
AGAGTCGAGCAGAAAATATTAGCGAACAGTGGATCGCAGAGGTCCATAGGATCGCAGTATATAGAACAAAGGTCATAGCTATCCGAACCTAACGCATGCTAACGTAACCCAACCAAACGTAGCCTAACCCAACGTAACGTGACGTAACAACTATTGCTGGCATATCCAGGGCCAAGCAGAATATAGTAGAGCATAGCCGAGCCCAGAAATCCTCCGAGTAACATTGTACAGCACGAAGGTCGGAGATAACCTGACCTAGCTTAACCTATCCGAACCTAAGAAACCTAACATAACTTAACATAACGTGATGTTACCAATATTGCTGGCCTCCCCAGAGGCAAGCAGAACATATTAGGGCACAGTAGAAGGCAGAAGACATCCGAATAGCAGTGTATAGCGCAAAAGTTATGGCTATCGTATCCTAACCTATCCAAACGTAACATAAACCTACGTAACATATCTGAAACCTACGCGCCGAGACCTAAATTTCTGGCAACCCCAGAGCCAAGCAGGGTATGCTAGAGCGCAGTAGAGCGCAGAAAACCACCGCATGCAGTATGTAGCACAAAAGTCGTGCATACCCTTACC
>NW_017092815.1:0-589 GCF_001483705.2 Eufriesea mexicana
TTACGTATATAGCAATTAATTTTCCGACACCTTGAATTCGTTCCTTTGAGTATATTTACGCGCGTTTGATGGCATGTTCCAAACGAATTCTGGCAGGAATTGCATATCGAATACGTTATTGATTCGATGGAATACTGGCTCGAATATTTTACACGCAATCTTCATTTACACCTGAATCGTATTGCTATCAACGAAAAAAGTGAGCTGCACTCATTGGGTATGATTATGTAAACGATTGACCTATATTTATAGGAAAATCTGCTTCTATTTTTGTTTAATGCGAATTCTCAGTTCACGGGTACTATCAAAATTTCGCTGCATCAATATTAGAATCAATTTAATTCCAATTTTATGCAGAGTTATTCATTTTTTCGAAAATAAACCTTTTGTTTCTATGCCACTAACAAACAGAATATTTGTAATTTTTAACGCACATTTGAGATTCTTATATATCGAAATCAGAATATTGCAAAAAGGTGTTTAATCAGTCAAAACGGCATTGAAGCGGCTGACAATCTTATTTTCAAAATGTATAAATTATCTTATTTGATTCGAGTGTTAATTTGTATCTTAGAATTTGTTTCCCGCC
>NW_017092816.1:0-589 GCF_001483705.2 Eufriesea mexicana
CGATTCTATGGATTTCTGCACCCTACACTCCTCTAATATGCCCTGCTTTGCACTGGGGATGCCGAGAATAGAGGTCTCGGCTCGTTAGGTGCAGTTTCTCTACGCTTGGTAACGTTAGGTTGGGTCTGTGTAGGTTAGGATATCTTCGACCTTTGTGCAATACATTGCTACTTGGTGGCTTTCTGTGATCTACTGTGCTCTGCAATACCCTGCTCGAATCTGCGGAGGCCAGCAATAGTGATGGCCGCACGTTACTTTGAGCTATTTTACTTTCGGTTACGTTACGATTTGTTAGGTTAGGAAAGATGGCTTTAACTTTTGTGCCACACATAGCTATTCGGTGGATTTCTGCGCTTTAAAGTGCGCTAATACGTTCTGCAATGTGGCTATGTTTGCCTGGTATGGCTTTGCCTTTATGCTTTGTACTGCCACTTGGTCGATATCTGCGCCTTGCACTGCACTACTGGCATCTGCTCGTCTCTCGGGAGGACACGAGCAGCGGTCGTGGCACGTTTGGCTGAGCTATGTTACGTGCGGTTAGGTTAGGTTAGGTTAAGTTTGGTTAGGATGGCTTTGACTTTTGCGATAT
>NW_017092817.1:0-589 GCF_001483705.2 Eufriesea mexicana
TGAACCTGAAATGAAACGGATTAGTACGAGGAAAGAAAATGAACGAATAGAAACCATGAAGGTTAACCGAGTGGAAGGAGCAAGCCACCGATGAGACAGAAACAACCCTACGATGATATATAAAGAAACCAACGACGAGACATCCGAATATTATACGAAATATTCGAATGTCTGAATGAAAATGAATAGAAATGACAAAATAAAATATGGGAAAAGAAGAATAATTAAAATCTGAAAGAAAATAAATTAGTCCTGAAAGTAAAAATTATTAACAATTCAACGATGAGACATAAACAACCCAACGACGAGACAAACAACCTAACGATGAGACATTCGAATATTGTACGAAATATTCGAATTCTCAAATAGAAATAAATAGAAACGAAAAAATAACATCTGAAATTAAAACAATTAAAACCTGAAAATACAAAAAATAATTAATAGCTGTAAACAAAAAAGAAATGATTAGTAAATTGTTTAATGGGGTGGGGTGAGGGTGGGGGGGCCAACCCTACCCTCACTTCGTACCCCCACCCCTCGCGCACAACGAAAATTTAGATGTTACACTTCCGAAGTCGAACCGACAAAT
>NW_017092818.1:0-589 GCF_001483705.2 Eufriesea mexicana
CCTTCCCAGAGCCTAGCAGAACATACTAGAGCACAGTAGAGCGCTGAAGTCAAATGTATTTCAGCGTACGGCACAAATTTCAGAGATATCCTTTCCTAACCCATACAAACCTAACGAAACCAAACGTAACATAACACAAACTATCGTGTCACGGACACTGTCGCTGGCTTCCTCAAACTGGAGTAGAGTATAGTAGAGTAATGTACATAGCAGAAGTCCACCGAATAGTAGTGTACGGCACAAAGGTAAAAGTTATCATATCTCAACATGACCAAACGTAACATAACCGCACAAACCAAATCCAACCTAACGTGCTTAGATCATTGTTGCTGCCCCCCCCCCCACAGCCAAGCGGAACATGATGAAGGTGAGTTGAGCGTAGAAATCCAAAGAATGGCAATGTATGGCAGAAGAGTCAAAGCCATCCTAACCTAACCTAGAATAACCTGACCAATCCAAACGTATCCCAACTCAACCAAGCGTGCAGCGACCATTACTGCTGTCCTCCCCAGGGTCGAGCAGGTCGAAGAAGAGAGCCGTAGAGCGCAGAATACCACCGAACAGCGGGCCGTACCAAGAAAATCAAAGC
>NW_017092819.1:0-589 GCF_001483705.2 Eufriesea mexicana
AAAACGAGCGTTACCACTATTATTGCGCCCCCAGAGCCAAGCATAACATACTAGAGCGCACTAGACCGCAGGAAGCCACCGAATAGCATTGTATATTACAACAGTCAGCACTAGCCTATCCCAATATATACAACCTTAATATAAGCAAACGTAATATAACCAAACCTAACGCACGGCGACCATTATTGCTGGCCACCCCATAGTCGAGCAGAACATATTAGTGTACAGAAGAGCGCAGAAATCCACCGAATAGCAGTGAATGGCTCAATGGTCTCGGCTACACGGCCCTAACATAACCAAGATTGTCATATGCAAGCGTAGCCTAACTGAATATAACGCGCCGAGACCACTATCTCTGGCCTCAACAGAGCCAAGCAGAATGTAATAGAGCACAATCGAGCACTGGAATCCGGCGTGAAGCAGTGTATGGCACGAATGTCAAAGGCAATCCGGCCGGGCTTAACCTAACCTAACCTAACCGAACGTAGCGCAACTCTACCTAACGTGCCGAGAACTTCATTGCTGACATCCTCAGAGCCATGCATATGGTAATAGAATACACTGGAGCACAGATATCCGCGGACAGCAG
>NW_017092820.1:0-590 GCF_001483705.2 Eufriesea mexicana
CGTGGTGTTAGGTTTTGTTAGGCTGCGCCTGGGTGTGTTACGTTAGGCTTGGTTAGGATATGTTACTTCGACTTTTGTGCTGTACGCTGCTATTCGGTGGACTTCTGCGCTTTAATGTGCTCTAATATGCTCTGCCTTGCTCTACGAAGGACATCAATTGCAGCCACGGTACGTTACGTTGTGTTAGACTACGTTTGGTTGGGTCAGTTTGGGTCAGGTTTGGTTACGGTATATTTGGCTCTTGTGCTCTACACTGCTATTCGGTTGATCTCTACGACCTAATGTGTTCGAGTACGCACCGCTTGACTCTCAGAAGGTCATCGATAGCGGTCGCGGCACGTTGTGTTTGGTGATGCTAAGTATTGTTATGTTAGGTTAGCTTAGGGCATCTTCGACTCCTGTGCTATTCAATACAATGCGGCGGATATCTGCCCGCAACTGCTCCCTAGGACAATCGGCTTGTCTCTGTGGAGGTCAGCAATAATGGTCTAGTCCTGTCAGGTTGAGTTAGGTTACGTTTGGTTACGCTACGTTTGGCTGTGTTAGGATATGCAACTTTCACCTTTGTGGTATACACTGCTATTCGTCGG
>NW_017092821.1:0-589 GCF_001483705.2 Eufriesea mexicana
CCTTTGGTTAGGTTAGGTTAGGCTAAGTTTAGATACGTTGCCTTTGGCTTTTGTGCTATACACTGCTATTCGGTCGATTTCTGCGCTCTACTGGGATCTAATACTCCCTGCTTCGGTCTGGGAATGCTTGAGGTTGTGGCCGCGGCGCGTGATGTTGGGTTAGGTTACGCTTGGTTAGAATAGGTTTATTTGGGTTTGGTTAGGAAATATTTGATATTTGTGCTATACACTGGCATTCTATGGACCTCTGCGCTCTACTCACCTCTAGTGTGCTCTGCTTGGCGATTGGGATGCCAGCAATTTTGGGCTAGATTCGCTAGGTTGGGATTGGTTACGTTTGGTTATATTAGGTTATGCCATGTCAGTATGCTGCGTCTTCAACTTTACTGCTTTACACAACAATGCGGCGGATGTCTGCAGTACACCGGGCTCCAGTGTATTCTGCTTGGCACTGGGGGTCCAGTAATAGTGGTCTCGGCCATTTAGGTTGAGTTAGGCTATGTTTGGTTTCGATATGTTAGCCCGGGTCCGGTTTGGATAGATTTGACTTTCGTGGTTTACATTGTTATTTGGTGGATTTCCACGCTCT
>NW_017092822.1:0-589 GCF_001483705.2 Eufriesea mexicana
TGCTATGTTAATCTTGTATTTATCAGAATAGGATTGCTTTGACTTTTGTGCTATACACTGCTACTCGGTGGATTTCAGCTATCTCGTGAGCTGCAATTTGTTCTGCTTGGCTCTGGGGCGGACAACAATAGTGGTTTCGTCGTGATAGGTTGAGTTAGGTTGCGCTTGGCTATGCTATGTTTGGCTCGTTTAGGATAGGCTACTTTTACTTTTGTGCCTTACACTGCTTTTCAGTCGATTTCAGTGTCCTACTGTGCTCTACTGCATTCTGCTTCGCTCTGGGGAGGCCAGCAATAATGGCCTCGTCACGCTATGGTGAGTTACTCTACATTTGGGTAGGTTAGGTTAGGACATGTCAGGTCAGGCTGTGTCTGACTTTTGTGATCTACACTGCAGTGCGGCGGATTTCTGTGCTCTGCTGAGCTCCAGTATATACTGCGCGGCCCTGGAGAGGCCAGTAGTACTGGTCTCGGCTTGTTAGCGTGAGTGATGCTACGTTTGGTTATGTTACATTCGGTGATGGTAGGATAGGATAGTTTAGTCTTTTGTGCTATACACTGCTATCGGCGGGTTTCTGCACCCTATGAAG
>NW_017092823.1:0-590 GCF_001483705.2 Eufriesea mexicana
TTTTATAGTTTCTCCCTTTTTTGAAAATAACCTTGAATAATATCTTTTTAATTTCCATGTATAACATAATCTATAGAATCGTTAGCTGTTCACCAGTGCACGAATAAGTCTGACCATAAGCAGACTCTTACTACTGCGGCCTATCCTAAGACATCACGTTTCATTTCCTGCACGTAGTATATTCACCTCTGAAGTTCTCTAATCGATATTTCAAGAAGAAAACTTGAAAGAACGTTATCTTACAAAAACTTTCATAACGCTCTATGATTTATTGCAGAAGTTGAAAACGCAACATGAATGAAGAAAATATTGAACAAAGCTGTATTTACATTACTCCATGTAATGTAACTCAATATGATTATTCAAATTTGAATTATTTATGTAACCATAATTTTTCAATTGCCAAGTAACAAAGTGGACATTTGAGACAAGCAAGAGATTTTAATTATTCTTTTCATTATTGCAGTGGGTTAATAAAATTCTAATTAAATTTTGCACAAGGCAATGTAATTTAAGAATTTAATTAAATTATTATTTAAAAACGTTCAATTTGTAAATTATATCATTAAATTTAAATTATTATTATTCAA
>NW_017092824.1:0-590 GCF_001483705.2 Eufriesea mexicana
ATCTAATATGCTGTTCTTGACTCTGGGGAGACCAGCAATGGCGGCTTCGGCACGTTAGGTTTGGTTAGACTACATTTGGCTTAGCTTGGTTTGGTTAGGTTTGGTTAGGACAGCTTTGACTTTTACGCTTTACACTGCGCTTCCATTGATTTCTGAGCTCTATTTTTCTCTAATATGTTCCGCTCGCATATTTGGTGTCCAGGAACAGAGTTCGTGGCACGTTAGGGTGGGTTAAGTTACGTTCGGTTTTGTTGCGATTGGTTGTGTTTGGATAGGATAGCCTTGGTCTTTGTGCTATACACATCTATTTGGTCCCCTTCTGCGCGATCCTGCGCTGGGGAGGCCAGCAGCAGTGTCCGCGGCACATTGGGTTTAGTTCTGGCACGTTCGGTCATGTTACGTTTGGCCATGTTAGGAAAGGGTTGCTTTTGACTTTTGTGCTATACTCTGATGTTCGGTGGATTTATGCGTCCTACTGCGCTCTAGTATGTCCTGCCAGGATATGGGGAAGCCAGGAATAGTGTCCTCGCTACGTAACGTTCAGTTACGCTACGTTTGGTTGGTTTGGTTATTTCATCCATGGATTGGAT
>NW_017092825.1:0-590 GCF_001483705.2 Eufriesea mexicana
GGGGTTCTTAATCTCCTGGCCCTCGAGAATGGCGTACCCCCACTCGATTTGGTAATGGAATTGCGCGGTTGCACGGCAAAGGCTCGTTTGACTAATTTGCATAATCGTTCTGAATACGTAAAACGCGAATAAACTAGAATTTTTTTAAATCCCGATACGATCCTTTTTCCTAACAGATTTGGAGACCCTTCGGTGGATGAATCAAAGTGAGAGGACATCGTTATGTTTGTGAACTTTTGTATAATAAGGTATATCGTCACCAGGTCGTTCTTGCTCGACGACGATTAGCGACGGACGGTTCTTCGAGGAGACTGTGTTTAGCTTCGAATTAGTAAGTGGATCGTGTGTCTATCTTGCTATCGTGTGTTTTTATCTTATACGAGCTAATAGGTCTAGCATTTATGTAATCCCTCGGTAGGACTATGTAATTTGTAATTGGACAGAGTTTCCGAATTTGAGGTACAAGAGTAGGGGTTATGAACGGAAGAACGAACTGAATTATTGCTCTGTACTTCAAGTACCAGGCGTATATGATGGTCAAACGTCAAGGTGCCATCGCGTTTTACCTGGGTACGAGATCGGCAATATGG